>NW_025221370.1:4568192-4773267 GCF_014066325.1 Apis laboriosa
TCTTATTTTGATTTTTTCCCTTTTTTTTTTAGAACGAACGTGAAATTTTAATAATCGACTCGATGTTCAACGTTTTGTTTTTTTCACGTTAGTCACGTTCGAAAATTAATGGTTATATAGACACTGATAGGGAATTAATGATCGTTGATTTTTTTCAGGAATCAAACGGTTCTGCGAAAAATTTGTAAAAATCTTGATATGATCCATGAAATGATTTGAAACGTATGATTGAAAAGTATCGTTCGAAAAACGAAATGTTGCACGATCTACATTTGCGTAATATTTTCATAATATTCGTTTTTTCGAATATTTCTAAAATTTAAAAAAAAACAAGCAAAGCAATTGACTGTTTTTATCTATTATAGAGCAACCACGTAATTATGGATTTTCTAAATGATTCGTCGCAAGAAATGAAAAATGAGATCGAATTCTTAGAGTTTCAAAGAGTTTGGTACACAAGTTCACTACACTCGATTAAGGAATTTTTTTCTTAAAATTTTGCATTTTATTATCAAAAATGTTTAAAAATAAATCGCAACATCGATATCGATTTATTATTAATTAAATGTTTTTTTTTTTTTAGGATCCAAAGCATCGATGGCGAATTTTTATTGAATCTCAAGTGGAACAGGTCAACGTTATTCGCGTGCATCCATTCTCGTTACGTCATTGGAGAGACGAGAGAACCAGAGAATAAGGATATTTGCGCTCGCGTTTCAATTGACGCAAGAATTGGCGGCGAGGGCGGAATTTACAGCTCATCAGGGAAATAAAAACGAACGATATTTGATTTCATCGCTGCCGTGTTTCCGCTGTTAATCATAATGAACAGGTTGGCGCATCGGCGTTAAATTGCGAGAAATCAACGAAGCTTAATACGCTTCCTTTCTATGCGAATTACGGAGGATGCTTTGAAAAACATCCTATGATTAACATTGTTGAAACTTTGCTTGTAAACGTCTCGAGACATCTGCGAGAAAGTCCGGAATCCAATGTTCGAATCTCGGGAAAAAATTGATGAAGTTTTTTACTTTCCTTTCTTGGAAAAAAAGATTATTCAAAACTCGAAATTTCTATTGTATCGATTGTAAAGTCATTCTTACTTGTCTCTCGTTATAATAAGTCATTCTTTTTAATCGCCTTGGAATTTTTCAACTTTTTATGATCTCTATCGCAATCTTATTATAAAATATATAAGTTGCAATTTGAATTTTAAAGCGAATGAAGATTGTTAAATGAGCGTGATATGTACGAAAGTTGGGCAGACAATTATTCAACTAGAATTTTTTTTTTTTTTCCCCCCCCATCCATATAAACGTTCCTACTATCCTATTTACCAGACCGTGAATCCAATTTCTACAACTATATTAATCATTTTTTGAAATGTTGATATTTTTATCAAATTAATCAAAATGTTTTGTAACGATGTTTAATTTATATTTTATCTTAACGAAAATTCTTCTCAAGATATTTTCGAACGAAAGGATCGATTTATATGAAAACAACAACAAAAAAAAAAAAAAATCTAGCGACAAAATTGTTTCGAAAAAATAATACTTTAAGCCGCAATATCAGGCAAACATGAAAGAAGAAAAATTCCAACAAATCGTTTAATTGATTCAATATTATTACGATATCGCGTGCATGATATTTTTTTTTTATTCAGCAACGTGAAATTTATGTTACGAGTCGTCGAGTTAATATTGGCTTTAAGTATCATGTAATAACGTGTCGAAATTAAATGCATCGATAAAGGAAAATAATATAATAAAAGTTTTCACACGCTGCAAATCTCATGCCATATTTAATAGCGATATGAATCTTTTTCGACGAGAATTCCCACTGTTACGGATACATTTCTTATAACAGAAATTGGAAAGATGGATCAAAACGAAAAATTTTTTTCCATTCCGATTTTTAATCATCCTTACTTAGAAACGCGCATAAACGTTTAACAAATTATAGAGATTTGACATCGTGTCTTTCGTGCAAATGTACGAAATATATACGCACATATTAGAATATTCTCATTTTTCATTCAGTGAAAGAATATCAGAAATCGCATATAGTAGCTTTTCGTGTGATCTACGTGGTTAAATATGATCGTTTTAAATATTTGCAGCTTGTGTAGTCCAACGAAAGTCATTATCATAATTTTTCTTTCTTTCTTTTTTTAGGAAACTGTTATTAGTTATTCGTCTGATCTGGATTAGTCTAGTGTGGATTATTACCGCTTGTATTTATCTACAAGTAAGAAATTACTCGTTGAAAATGGATTAGGACATAGATCAAAACTAAGACACGAAATAAATATTCTTGTGAGAAATATTCTTTCGTGTTCGTGTGAGAAGAGAAATTCGATACGCGATATAAATTTTCTGTCGAGAGATAAAATTAGATTATTGGAAGATAAAATTGGATGTAGAAGATTTCAAAAATTTCTTCCGCTTGTTTATTATACGGTAAAAGAATTAAGACACGTGCCCGAGTTAATATTAATTAACAATTTAGAAAACGTTTCATAGACTCGTTAAAACAGCACAATTCACTTTAGCCGTAGATATGCAAAATTAAGCATCGCCTCAAGCATAACTTGCTGAATGTAAATTTGAGTCGAAAGAGAAGTAACAATGAGCTGTAGTTGTAATGAGAAAATTCATTTGCAGATCGTCTCAATTTGTCGCCTCGAGTTGAATGAAAGATGTCTATGGTGTTACTAAGCCCATTACCCCTGATAAAAATCAGCGTCTTTTGTTTTTCTTTTTACATAAGAAGTTTTACGTGTGAAATTAAAAAGTGTAACTGTCCTAAATATGTAAGAGTTAGTTACGTTATTATTGCGGATGTTATTTCCTATTGGATAGAATTCATATTTTTCACACCTTCTTGAGTTTAAACAAAAAAAGAAAAAAAAATACCGAGAAAGATTGCATCTTTTGCACGTGATAATTATGTTTAAATGTTAAATTATGTTTAATATATCGAAACGAGTATATATATATATATAAAACTAGAATAATAGAGAATAATATTTCAATATGAGGAAGATTTCAGGAACAAAGAATATATAAAAAGTGGAAAATTTTTTGAGAATAAATCTAATATCTCGAGAATAAGGAACACTTCGACAAAGACCATTTCGGAAATAAGGAATATTTTAAGAATAAAAGAAATTTATTCGATGGGAATTGAAAGAGGAAGAATTTCTTTTAGAAATGAGAAATATTTTAAAACAAGATTCGATCTTGAATCAATTTCGTGAATATGCAAATGGTTAATTGAATTCCATTTTTGGAATTGTCCCAACTCCCGAATTCCGATTTACGTGACGTAAATCACAGATTTCGGCCGAGAAAAAGAATACTCCTCGATGCCTGAAGAAATTTTATTGCGTCGCCAATTAAAGATCGCTTTCTTTTTTAACGAATCCCAGATTAACATTGGGAGGACGGTTGTTCGGTTAATCTCTCGAACACGCGTTCCTTTTCTTTTTTCTTTCTTTCTTTCTTTTCTTTTTTCTTTTTTNTTTTTTTTTTTTTTTTTTTTTTTGCGTATTTTCCGAAACACCTTTCACCAAAAAATGGTCGTATTCTTATATACTTGGAGATTGAATTGGCAAAAGAATTTTTTAATTAATATGGAGGAGGATAAAATCGCGTTTTCGAAATATTCGAGAGATTAAAAAAAAGTATACCCTTCGTATGAGACATTTTTTTTTCTTTCGTGTACAAATGAAAGAAAGAATGCGCTTGATTTAACGTTTAATTACGAAGAAAAATGTTTTACGTTATAAAAATGTTTAACGAGTGAAAACACGATTTTGCTATTTATTACATTATTTATTTAACGTCAAATATTTATTGCGTCTAATTTCTACTTTGCATATAAGGAAATATTTTAATTAAGAAGGAAATAAAATATCCTTCGTTCACTTTCTTTGTTTTCAATTTGAGCGTAGCAATACCGCATATAATTACATTCGATACTGTCTATCTCGCGAAAAATATATTATACCTATTACTACAATACTTTCTTTCATTTTCAAATTGAAGAATAAATTTCACCAAGTACTGTATAATTATATTCCTTTATATCGCGTATACAAGAATGTATTTATAATATCGTAAAACGAATCGTGTAAAAGTAAGACCGGTTGATTATATCGGATATACGATCTTTATCTATAAATTTTACAAGAAACTCACGAAAGAAAAACGGAATCGACGAATATCCGTATGTCCCACTCCTAACTTGCTCCGCGCAACGAGCGAGGCCCGCGTTTATCTACGTGTTACTTATAGAATAGTCATGAACCCCGTAATTGCATCAATTACCCAGGCTTGCTTACCCGTTACCGGTTTAACCACCGTGGCAAGAAATCGATCGATTTATGTATTCTATATATGAACCGAATCGAGTTTTTAATCATTGCGATCGAAACGCAAAATGTTGTTTATTTAATTCGTGTAATAATTTGTTTCCTATCTATCGAATGCCCGCCCTGCGTAGAATTTCGATCGATCGTAAAGAAGGATGTTTAACAGGAAGGAAAAATCTTTATTTACGATCGAAATCTTTCGCGGATTTTCGCTTCGAGCGACAACGAACAATTGTTTCGTTGAAATGGCGCCACCGATACTACCCTCCCTTTTGGAACAAAAGGAGCATCGATCATCGAGTCAAATTGTACTCGTTGATCATTGTTCATTGTTACCCCGCGAGAATTTTCTGAACCCGTTCTTTTATCGGATTCGTGCACGCGCGTACGCGTCTGTTTGATGTTCGTAAAGAGAGCGGTAATAAATTTCATCGGAGTCGGAGGAAAATACGTTCAATGGGGAATTCAAATGTTGGCAATCGTTGGAAGGGGAATAATTCGATGTCTTATCCAGAATATTATGGAAACGCGCGTTGCCACGTTTCGCGAAGGTACGTCTGACAATGTTCTCGTAAGGAAGAAATTTAATTTAAGAGGTTTCTTACTTTTATTCCAAGACAGGTTCAACGAGATTTGCGCGATGCCTTGTGAATATATAATCTCAGATCGTCGATTGTGTTACAAAAGGAAAATAAATCGATTTAATTTGCGGAGACGACATTTTACCGATAAATAAAACAAGGTAAAGGATGCAAGGCGGTAAAAAGTATCTTTTTTACGCATGTATCGGAAAAAGATTTGATTCTTTCATTTCTTTACCAATTATCGTCGCCAAAAATAGAAAAACGATAATATCCATCTATATTTTTCTTTTACTTTTACAATTATTCAAAACAGGAAAATCGATTCCTCCGTTTCTACTATGTATGAAAAAAAAAAAAAAAAAAATTAAAATATCCAAGAAAATTTTATCTTACCCAACTTAATCTAAACCTGTCTCTAAGAAACAAAAATGCATTCCTCCACTCTTCCCAATTAAACTTCCTTTCCTTCTCTCGAAGGATTAAACGCGCTGATCGGTATCCATCGCAGCGATGCAAAACGGCTATCAGGTTATCTCGATCGTTGCTTCTGTTTCGTAGAACGGTCCGATGGCCAGGTATCTCGAGCGTGCAACCTCCTCCACCCGTGAGAACAAAGGACATCCGTATTCGTGGAATTCTTCTCTGCGGTGAGACACGAACGAAGGTAAGATTTTTCGGTGAAAGTCAAGCAAAATAATATATATATGTATATACACACACGCTACGATCTACTTCTCTAGATACTTACGCAGCCGTGTATACACGGTCAATGGCAACGCCTTTTCCTTTCTTCTCGACCCGCCACCGTTTCATCCGTCTTCCGGTTTGGAAAATTGCTCGACCAAGGACCAGTTTTTGGACCACGATACTTTTACCCGATTTCTTGCACGGTTCGTTACGATTTAGAAAACTTTTTTTTAAACCAACGTCTTCTTCGTGTCACTTCCGCTTCGAATTTCTCACATTTGTCTCACTTTGATCCTTTTTCTACTTTTTTCTTCTTCTTTTTTTTTTTTTTTTTTTCACTCAAGATCGAAGGAACGAAACGTAGAAATCGTTGGATGGATCTCTAAGCGAGGAAATTCTTGGCAGACTTTCACGTTGCATACTTCCGGCGAGCAGATAAGAATTTTCGTTCCGGTGCAATTTGAATATCTATTCGGGACGTCGGGATTCCTTGCTTCGTCTAATGAAACACTTCGATCTTTCCACATATATCAACTTTTCCGTTCGTACCGATCTCTAGAATCGGATTTCCCCACTCACAGGTTAATATTTTTCATTTGAAAGAATATTCAATTTTTAAACAGTTTTATTTAATAATTTACGATGCGATGTGATGCACGAATAATAATATCCGTTGACGGATACACTCTATTCTCTAGCATTGCATAACATCGTAGCAGCGGGCAACAAAGGGGGCTCGTCGCTCCCCGAGCGATCCTCTCCCGTACAATGTAATACTATAAGCGTGGCCGAGTAAGGGACACTGTGACTGGCCGACAAGCGTTTCGTCACAGTCCCCACAGCGTGCGATAAATCGTTCCCGTTACGACAAGGACACACAATGGGCAACGTGTTACACACGGTCCGCGTGCCACCAGCGAAGATAAATTAAAGATCGAGGAAAAGCAAAAAGAGAGGAGGCAACGCAACCGAGCCAAGGTGGTTGGCTTCCGATCGAAATGGAGCTCACTTCACCGTGAGACGATCCACCAGCAGACGACGACGTTCGACTTTTTAGTACGTTTATCCAGTTAGGGCGACCTTTCTTTTCCTCCTTTTTCTTTCGATCGTTTAATTAATAAAAACAGGCCGAGTCGTCGGGAGGGGAAAAGAGATCGGTTTCCTTTTTGCTCCAAATCGAAAGTTACCGAGGCCTGACCGGATTCCCCCCTAACGAATCGACGCGATTTACGGCGCATTCGGTGAATTTTGACGGGATGCGTAAATCTTGAGGATCTTGGATCGAGATTCGTTATGGTAAGGAGATTGATGCTCGAGGATCGGTTTCGAAACATCGATCGATCGCGATATCGTGGGTGGTTAATTGTATCGTGGATCTTTGATTTTTTTTTCCTGATAATTGTCTTTTGTTCTTTCTTTTTTTTTTTTGAAAAACGTGTCGTGCGTGATCGAGAGATTTCACTTTCATTTTGATGGAAAAATTGGAATTGTGTAATTTCGGTGACAAATTATATTTTCTTTTTCGTCGATCAGCGTGATGATTCGCTTGGCTGTCGTATTTTTTTCTTTTTTTTTTATATTACTAATTAGTTTATTATTTCTGATTTTTCTTCATCTTATCTTCTTTTCTTTCTTTTTTTTTTTTTTAACGAGAAAAATAATTTCGCAAATGTGAAATTTTAAACGTGTGTCGTAATCGTGAATCGAGTACCGTGACAATATATATACCAACGAAATATTTAATATTTTATATCTTGTGTAGACCGTGCTTTTGGCTTTTCAATGGATTGAAAGATTGAGCTTGAGATTATTCCCGATAGAGGATGTTTTTTTTTAAAACATTTTACGTCCAATTTTATTTTACACATTCTAAAATTATTTTGTGAAAGTTAATATTAATAATTCCTCATAAATTCATAAAATTATATATATATATATACATATAGTTTCTAATCAATTTTTACATCAGTATTCTTTTATTCTTGCATAAATTTGCGGCATTATAATTTTCAAGTAAAATATAAACTTTCTCAAAAAAAAAAAAAAAAAAAAAAAAAAAAAAATANAAAAAAAAAAAAAGAAACAATCTCAATTTTCTTCTCTCGTTTATTACTTATTCTCCATTCTCCCGTATCCTTGTTACTAACCGATAGAAATCAACACAGATAATTCTGAAAATTCACAATCTTCCCGATATAATCACTTTTTACCAAATCTGGCAAAAGAAAAATCTAAAAAAAATCTAATAATTATCATACAATAAGAAACGAGCATAACAATAATAATCAACAACCAAATAATATCCTGTTTAGCAAACAAATCGAATTAACTATAATAATTACGGATCTTTCGTTATTTCACAAGAAACGCATACTTGCAGATAAAACGTCTGATAAAAATTGAACACCTCGTAAGATCTCCACCTTAGAAACAATAATTATACACAAATATATACTAATCTAATTATTCTCGTCCAATTAAACAAATACATCCAATCTATACAAAATTTAATCTCTTTCGCAATTAAATTTCTTTCTCGAAAAATGTGAATCCGCAAATCCCAGTGAAAGTTTTCGGTCGCCAACGCTTATTCAATGCTCGCAACACACGTGAAAAAAAGGGGGCGAGAACGAGGCGCACGACTCGCGTTTCTTTTCTCCCTGTCCAGGCCAGGCCAGGCCAGGCCAGGGCAGGAGGGGGAGAGAGACACCTGAGTACCGAACGAGTGCTCGAAAATCGTGCGACCGCTCGTGCGAGACGAATTCGCGACTAGAGAGGAGAACGGATGTGTGTGTGTGTGTATATATGTGCGCGCAACCAGAGAGAAGAGAGAGAATGCGAGCGCGACCGGTGCATTTTGTATCGGCCGTTGCATTTTCGCAGGTCATCTGCGATAATGACGGCGCGCGAGTCCCGCTAGGAAAAGGGAGCGTGCCACCTTTCGTTTTCATTGTCTTGGATCTTGGTTGGTTGGGTTCGACCTCGGCTATATACCGGATATACTACTGGATCGATGGTGGATAGGCGACCAGTCGGTTGTGTTGCTCGATCGACTGGGTCGGCTCGAGCTTAAAGCCACGTTTCTCGGAAATGTATGGGGAATTTCTTGAGATTGCGTTGGAAACGGCGTTATTCTTGTCGCGTTACGTTTATTTTAACTTTTATCGGGTTGTGAAACGACTTGACCGAAAGTAAGAAAGAATATATTCGATGAAGGAAATAAATTATGTTATAGGGATAAGTTATGTTGTATGGATCGTGCCGATGCCTTTATTTTACTGAGGTGAGCTCGTTATGTCGCTGAAACAGACAAAATCGAATATATTTAATAAGGAAATAGGGATAAACTATTGTATGAATGTGGATCGTGTGCCTTTATTTTACTGAAGTGAGCTCGTTATGTCGCTGAAACAGACAAAATTGAATATATTTAATAAGGAAATAGGGATAAATTATTGTATGGATGTGGATCGTGTCGATGCCTTTGTTCTACTGAGCTGAGTCGCTATGTGTCGAAGAAACGGAATCGATCAATGTCACTCTATTCACGTATGAATATAAATATAATATAATAAGAATCGCATCTTTACACATATCAAAAATTTTCGTTAGGCTTTTAATCCTGTATATAAATGTATAGAAAGAGAGCTTTCGAAGAGCTTTCGATTTCGACGTTTCGTTATAAAAGTGACGAGAGATGTGAAGAGAGATTTTTGATTTTATCCCGCAAGGGGGATTTCGACGGGGGTCTTGGGACTTGTTTGAATGCGAATATATCTTCTAATTGTCCATTTGCGAAAAACATTCTCGAAAGTAGATTCATTCGTATCTTGTCTCAAGTCCTCCCGTTTCGAATCCTTTGGGTGATGGCGTACCCACGGACCTGAGCCTAATTTCTTCCACAGATCGTGCAGAAAAATTTCTTCGCTTGTTATTTCGCGATTACTATTCGCATTTCAAGAAGCTACGCTTGTTTCTTTTTTTTTTTTTTTTTAATTGGAAAGAAAACGATGGCGTGCAACTGTATATTGTTTATATGGACATTATAATCTATCTATAATCCGTGCATAGAAATGATTGAAAACTGGTTGGTCCAGTGTCGAGCGGCTGGCTTATGCAATTTTCGAAGCTGATCGATAGGAAATTGTGCTCGATTTGCGTATCTAAGTTGACACACTGTAACTGCAGCGTAAAAGACGCATTGTGAACGTTTACTTCATCCTTTCAGTGGAAAGTTCAATTTCACGAGTTCAAGAAATTTGTTGCCCTCGCTTTAGAAATACCGTGTATCGTGAAAGTGAACGATATTTGATATCGTATCAAGAATTTTCGTGTGATCGTAATTATGTCGAAAGATTATTTGAATACGAAATATATGAAACGGCCTGTATAGAATAGGTATGCAGATTTTTTCCACACACACATGGAGTGGAAGTGGCAAGCTCGAGAAGATAAAAAGTTGAGGGCGCGAGGAAGGATGAAAGTGAAAGTTCTATTCGCGATTAGGTTCGCTCGCGGATCGATCGAGCTTCGTTAAAAATCGTTCGACAAGTTTTGAGTCAGGAGTTGCGTCATTTCATGGATCACGATCAAGGTGTAACGATTTTAAAAGCGATCGATCGATGGAAAAATACGTTACATCAAATGTGCTCCTATGTTTCTGATAAATAGCTTTCGTGCATTTTATTTAAGTCGGTTTTAGAAGAAATCTAGCGAGAAAGGTTGCGAATCAAAGATGCAAATTGATCGATGGATATTCGGAAAAATATGGAATATGTTGTGCAATACACGCAAGTGTGTCGGTGTTACGTAAAACACTGATTAGTTAATCCGGATTGTGTGGAGAAAATGATGAATAAGGGATTACATATTAATGAAGTATGACGAAGATTTAGATTCAATTTGAATGAGGTTATACTTGAAAATAAAATGCGCGAAAGAAGAGATAAGAAATATTTAAAATTGATTAATATTCGAAATTGATAATATTTTATTTCATTTTTTACATTTCATCGATTCGCCTCTGAAATAAGTATATCGTGCGATAAAAATCAGAAGAAACGCAACGTTACATTTGATACACGTTTTCTTGTAAATGAACATTGATAAAGAAAAAAGATGGGAGAAGATACGGATACGGATAGATGAAATCTTTCACAAATTCGTGAGAATCCTCTCGTGGCGTGTTGAATCAAACGTGTGTAATCCTTGATTAAATGGGACGAGATATATTTAACGAGAGATCTTAACTGATTAAACGAAGAATCATGCGCACACATATATTGCTCCACGATATTTTCTTTCGTGCTCCAACGTGATACGGAGTGTAATAATAATATTAATATAGCAACGTATATAAATCCATACACTTTTCAAAGAACTCGAAAATCACTTATTGTTCCTTAGAATAATCGAATATGAAACCATATGACATGGAAAATATATATATCACGGCGAAGAAAGATAGAGAAACTTTACTCGCGAAATACGAATTTCATTTCCTTCGGGATAAAGAAGAAATAAAAGATAAAAGAAACGAGAAATATATTCGTAACCTCGGAGATATTTTATATCGAAGCGAATATATTAACTTGCATCGCGAAATGTAACAGAGATTCCACGAATCCCGGGGACAAACGAAAATGTAGAAAGTAAAAAAGAAAGAAGGAAGGAAAAAGAGAAAGAAAAATATATAAGTCCTCGTTGGGTATCTTCGAGAAAAATTCCTAATCCGAATATATTATCTCGGATTGAAAGGATAAGCCTTTGGAATGCAGCGGAGAAATTCCGTAAATGTCTCCTTCCTTGTAGACGTGCAACAGACATTTTTTTTTTTAATTACTCGTAAGATAGACGTGATTCCGCTCTCGCGAATCTGATTCTTCTTCTTCTTCTTTTTTTTTTTTTTTTTTTTTTTTTTTTACGGAAACATTACGCCTAGGAAGATTTTTTCGCCGATTTCTCAGACAGATGAGATGCTCAGAATCCTGGGAAATCAAAGCGTTCGGGTAAATGGCTTGCGTTGCCCGCCATCTAGATTAGACTTGGAGAAGGATTTCGAGATCGTCGTTTTAAAATCGTTTCGAGGGAGATTAATTAAAAAAAACTCGAGCGGTATATATTAGCCGGTAACAATGTAGAAATCGACCTGGATCGTGTTGATTATGTTATTTTTAATGGATACTAGGAGAAAATTAGTTGAATTAGCGTGGAGCGAGCTAGTTTTCTCCATCATTCAGATTTCACGTGGCCGATACATTTATATGATAAATCGCGTAATAAATTTTAAGCGAATATTTGGTGTAAAAATGTAAGATGACAAGGATTGGGTTTGAAATATATTGCCAATTGTGATAAATAATGGTGTCGATATCGATCGCTCTTTTTCACGAACAAACTCGGAGGAGAGAAAGAAGAAAGAATCGAAATAATAACTGGAACAATGGATTTACGAATCCGTACAGTTGAGGAAGAATATTGCAAAATAAATTGTGATTGTATAATTGAAATCGACACTTTCTAACTAGTTTAATTAGCAGTTTCATAACTGTCTTTATTATTATTACTCTAATTTCTACTATTTCAATTTTATCTCAATTAAAAAAAAAAAAAAGAAAAAAGAAAAAGAAAGGAAAGGAAAAGGAAGGAAATTCAGAAATATTCTTAAATCTTGTTATCTATATTTATGTGGCGTGTATCTAGAATTTTCTAACTGGTAATTCGTTCGATTTTTAATCGAGCAATTCGCATGGAACAAATCACGTGGGCCGTAGTCGAAAAAATATATAAATTGACATCCAAGAAAATTATCGATCCACGGAACAGCACCAAGGAACCAAACGTTTAATTGCTCAATTAAGGGTACCACTAGTTGATTCTACGGTTAAGTTTCCATGCGTGTTGGAACTGTGGCCGGTTTTCTCGACTTGCCTTTGAGAGTTCGATCGTGTGCTAATCAACATTAGAGGTATGGAATTCGAGAAAATCAGTGATTTATTTCGCGGACGCGAAAGGAAACGAAGGAACGAAGTGACCCGCGCAAAAGTTTATTACTCGTACGAGGCGCATAAGAGGATGGCCGCCGGCCTTTCCTTGATTGATATCCAACTATATAACTACGAAACGAGCACGATTGACTGAGAATGATGAAAATTGAGATCGAAAACGCTGTTTAAATCGTATAAATCGTAATTAATGAACGATTTATCGAATTCTTGCGAATTCTTTTTTTTTTTTTTTCCCCGCTTATCAACCTGTGTTGATAATTGAATAAACTCGAGTCGAGTTTATTGGACTTGGATCGAGAAGAAAGTTTAGGATTCTGATTCATTTTTTTTTCTTCCATAGATGATAATCTCATTAAATATAAGAATAAAAGAATATTTATAATACCGATTTAAATGTCACTTTTCAAAATTCGTCTCAACATTTTTCCGATTCAGGTATATAAAAAGATCAGTTATTAAAAAGAATAATTGAAAGTTAATAAAATTTTTACGAACACAGTTCGGTTTCTTTTTGATCGCAACTAATGTATAATTTTATTGACTTCAATCTACTGAGAAACTTTCAAAAAATTTATTATTACAAACATTTCGAGTCGTAGTATTATTACAAAGTAATATCTTGGCTCATACGATAAAGAGAAATGGTGAGGTAATGAAGGAAACGTGAAATTTAATATATTTAAAAGTCATAGGAATAAAATGGCAATTGACATAAATATTCATAATGTCGTTTGAACGATCATAATTGCATTAAGTGCAGTGAAAGCACGTTTCTCTTCCAAAACGACATATATTGCAAATTACGCAAGGTCAATCTAATAACAAAAGAGCATAGCTGCCAAGTAATGCGAATCTTTTTTTTTTCTTTCTTTCTTTCTTTTTTTTTTTTTTTTTTTTTTTTTTTTCTCTCTCCTTGCCACGTGCTCTCTTGTCATGGTTTAAACACCTCCGCTCGTGGTTATATAAATATTCATGAAATTTATAGCACGCCATAAATTTAATGCTGGGCTTATGATGCATCGTTACACCGACTTTCTACGTGTCGGAATGTTTAATGACAAATATTGATTCCTTCGCTTTTGCGTTAGGCCGTAGAACTAGAGGAGAAACTTTGTAAAACATTGATTCCGAGGCAGAGGAAAAAAGAAAAGAGAGAAAGAAAGAAAAGAGGGAAAAAAGGTTCAACGTTCGTTTATTATTGCACTTGATGTAAGAAAATGTAAAATGATGATAGTGTTGGATAATCGTGTATTATTGGAAATACATAGAAATATTACCATTAATGAAAATTCTTACGAAGAAAGTGTGTATTACGAAGAGGTGAAGGTATTGGTGGCATAAATGGATAAGATGCAGTAAAAAATTGTTTCGGAATGATTTTATAATTTTCGACGAAGGAGACATATCGACGAACGTCAACATCCACGATGTATTCTTAATGGTTAATTAATGACATTTTAACGGTTATGAATGCTTTATATTTTGAGATTAGAAATTTATGGAAGAGAAAAACGTATATATATATATATTAACCTTTTGACACTCGTCCATCTCTTTTGTTCCAGTATCAATCTTACGATAAGTGTGAAAAAAGTAAATGGATGAAATAATAGAATTATACAGTAAAAAGAAAAACATTGAAAAATTATCAAATAAAATGGCACGTATCTTTCATTTGAAAGAAATAAATAAAAAAAAATGATTTCTACAATTTCTTCAATTTAATAATAATTACGTTGATTATTTCGTACCAAATTGACAAGAGGTAAATTCCATAAACACGCAGGACGAATGTTCGTTGCCTTGTAAGGACACGGACGAAGGATGTTTGCATCACACAACGTGTCGATTAGAACCGTGGAGAAATCCGACTCGAGATGTAATACTGATTTCCTATGTGCATACGTAAATGCACCCTGCACCTGTGGATGACGTTTCTAATGGGAATTTTCACACGATAAAATGGATAAGATGCAGGATACGGTACGATACAAAAAGATTACGATCTACTGTTCGATCTACTGAGAAAAGTGAAGAGGGATATCGAGCAGCGCGCGTACACGAAATGGGAAACGAAATCGGGGAATAAGATGACGAAACGAGACGAAGAGAAGGCTAATTCTAATCTCGTTGGAGGTGAATTTATTAATAAAGTTAAATGATATATTAATAAATAATGAAAAGAATTTTTCCTAGTATATAATAAGAATATGGATAATGTTATTATCGTTGTGGCACACCCTTTTGCATGGTCGACCTTGCTTTATAAACCAAGCGTCTTAAGAATGAGAGAAAGTATTCAACCATTGTTATTTTTGTTTAGACAGATTTATTATATAGAAGATTTATTATATAGATAGTTGCTTTGAATAATCTTGGAAAATTCAATCGATCCTTGTATCTACGCAGAACAGAAAGTGTATTAGAATTAATTTTTTTATATATAATACAAATATTAAATTATTTTTGATACAGCTTTAATTACAAGGAAATTAAGTTCTACAAAGATTCTATCAATAGTAACGAATAGTAAGTTAACATTAATTTTTATTCGTACGAAAAAATTTTCCATCCCCTAATGATAATCCAATTTTTGATTTTTCCAAAAAATTAGGATCCAGAGGCGAGATAAGATAATCGATCGAATATCTACATCTCGTATCGCGTCACGTTTAAACCGAAAGCCTTTTCGCTCGCAACACTGACCCAATATTCACGCGATAATAATTACACGTCACGTTCGGTTAACTGCTCGATAAGATAAGTTAATTAAATTCCAGATTAGGAATTCCAATTCATCAGGCAACAAACGATTTCACGAATTTCTTCTCATCGTTACCCCTCCATATATTTCATCTGGTTAATTCCAATTAAATTAACGACGTGCAGACACGAATACATACGATACGTAAATATATTTGCAGATCAGAGGTAATCCTTTCAACGTCGTGAAACACGCCCAAGGCATAACGTTTCGATTATTATTATTGTTTCACGATTGAACGCTACACGTGGATGCCAATTAAGAAAAAAAGGTTGGGAAGATCGCATGCAAACGAGCACTTTCATCTTATCCGAAATTTCGTTGGTGATTAACGCGACAGTGAAACGCATCGTACGTAATTCTTCTCACTTTGAAATTTTCGTTTCAGGTTCGTACACGTGTTAAGTTGAAAATTATGCTGTCATCGAATCGCGTACAGTCGGTTGAAAAAATCTTTATCTTACGTGAGTTGGAGTGGAATTTGTAAGGATGGCCAATGATAATGCAATGAGTATACGAGTGGTTATAAAAAGTATTTGCATATCATGATATTTACAGATTGATTGTTTATTTTTATATGGCCATAAAAATATAAAAATAAAAAGTATATAATTAAACGTTACAAAAACATACTTTATTTAAGAATAAAAGTATGTGAAAATAATTTTAATTTTTTTTAGCGAAATATTATTTTGAAAAGAATGAAATTAATTGTTATAATTTCGATGTCTTTTTATTTTATTTTTATATTTTTCCAGATAGTATGATACAAATTTTAAATATTTAATATATTTTAATTCCGCATTATCTGTTTGTAAAAAATATTCTCAAGAGAAATTTAAAGAATGAACAAAAAAAAAAAAAAAAAAAAAGAAAAAGAAAGAAAGAAATTGAAAATTTGAAGAGAAATTTTTCATTCAAATTCATCATTTCCGTGTTAGAATTTCCTCGTAAGATAATGTACGAACATTTTTGCGATTGACTGTAGGATAACGATTGACGAATAACGGAACCGTTTTAATCGAACGAATAATAATACGAGCATCGACGAGGAATCGTATTATTATTATAATCTATTATCGTTTGATATCTATCACGATGAAATTTATTTTATCAATTTATAAATTGTATAAGAGAAGGAATTTTGATATGTTAATTTTGAAATAAAAAAAAGTGAAAAGTTGATGTATCGAAGTGAGCGCGGCGAATGAAAGCGATCCTTGTCAAATGATGTTTCAAAAGTTAAAATAATATGGACGTTCGAGAAAGTATTGGCGAAGTTTCTAAATAGCTTAGAGCATAATTTTGTTTCGAAAAAAGGAAAAAATAAAATAGAGATAAAATTTTCAACGATATTATATATTCTAAATATTAACATCTACGATCTAAAGATGTTTGTTCAAGATCTTGAGATTTAATAATAAATTTTGATAAAAGTTATCCCGTTGGTGAACAATAGCCACTGAACGAATAATCATGGTTAACGCGCCTTTTAATGCAGATACGAATTAACAGGCAATTAACAATATAATAGAGTAGAAGTAGACCAGAACTCGTATGAATTTCAACTTTTTATTTCTTTTTCCTTTTTTAATTCAATCTCTATTATTTTATTTGCGTGCGTGAAGAGATGTGTGGTTGTGAATTATAATTTATTAATTAATTTAAATTAAATCGAATTACAATAGAAAATTAAAAGACAAAAAGTAATGATATTCTTTATACATAATATAAGATATACGTACAAATTTTATCTTATCAAATCAAAAATAATAAATCAAAATATATATATATAAAATAAAGTTGCTTCTTCTAAATTGCAGAATATCGCGTGTGTCGCGTGGTGAACCGACTTTATTACGCCAATTGAACACAGTCAGTACGGAACGACAAGTTTTCTAGCTTGACAGCGCGGCGTTTCGCAATGCATTTTCTATTGACGATACGTGTTATTTAATGGCGAGTTGTTATTCATCGAAAGAATTTCTGCCCAAGCAATTTATCCACGATGGTGGACGGGTGTAACTTAAAAGAGGGTGCAATTAAAATATCTTAACGTCATGTTCTCGATATACCTCACCGTTATCATTATACTATTTCCTCGGTTTCTTTCCGGGAATTCGAGACGAGGATGATCGATAATTCGTACGTACGGAACGAATTACGAGTTACATTCAATGATAGTTCGTTTTACTTCTAATTCACTATGGTTTATTTATTTTTTTTTTTTATCATTGATCAAATTTTTTATCCTTAATTACGATTAAACAATTTTCTTTCCAAGAATTCTAGGGAATAATCGATTACGCGATTCAATTTACCTTATTTTTGTTCCATTGCTCCAGGTTTAAATTTAAATTCTCGCGTTTGTTAATATTAAAATTTTTTGTTTCCTCTGGAAGAAACATTACTGAGAAGAAAGAGTCTTCAAATTAATATTCAGAAGTGAATTAAAATTATTATTAATGATGTATAAAGACTTAAGGGAATAATTGAATCTCGACGAGAGCGAAAGAAATAAAGAGGAAAAGTCATTTATCAAGCGTGAAACACTCGAACACCTCTGTTTACAATGGCAAGCGCAAAAAGAAAAGAAAGAAAGAAAAAAGCAAAGGCCGTAGAATGGCACGAAAGAGCTATCAAAAATAATGGCAATAATATGGGTGGTTCGAGGAAAATTTCTTCAGTCGAACGCACTTTTCTCATCACGTTTCGAGGGAGTTAATTCGATAGGGAAATGGATGGAGGAAGGCAGAATAGGAAGAGAAGGAGGCGCGATTCTCTCACCTTGCCTCTTCTTTTTACGGCGTGCGCCAGCCCCAATTAGAGGCGGTTCGTTGCCTGACTCGCCTCTCGAAAGTTTTTGTCGGAAAGTGAACATCTTGTAAATCATCACGTGCATCAAGCTATTAAAGGGAGAAATAAGAATACACGGCAAACTTTTATTTGCGTGAAAGGGGAAGTACATGGGTGGAAGAAGAAAGTGAAGGAGATAAATCTTTATCTCTACTCGTATTTCTGTGTGCAGGAACGCGTACAGAATTTTTGTTTTCGTAAATGTGAGAAACTTTTATTTTCGCGAGGAGGAAGTCGGGGGATAAAATGCGTGGAAATACGAAGAAGGAAAAAAATGGAAGAAATTATATATTTCCACGTGAACACGCGTTTCCACCACGCGGAGAAAAAGAAGAGTGCGAAGGAGTTTATATTTCTATCTGTGAACAGTTTTAGTATTACCACTACCTTTCGCACGTTAAAACTTTACAACATTAGATACGAATCTTTTCCTCCGCTGAGAAAGTCGTAGAATTATATTTCATTTATCATCGTACAATCAATTAGATCCAAGTAAAGCTTTACATATATTTCACACGACGCTGTATTTCACGATGTGTGTTAATAAAAAATCTACATATCGATCGCTAATTTAACTCGTATTCCATTCGTTTGAAAGAAAAAATGGCAATTAAACGATCATACACATTCCTCTTATGCTTCGACTTCTTATGACCCATGTAAAAATAGAAATGTAACAACGGATGTTACGGCATGCGTGTTGTTGTGGGTCGACGAATAACAAATACACTCGCAGCTTGCGATATCGCTGTGAATTGGTTGGACGAGGAAGGGAAGAGAAGAAAAGGTGTTGGAAAAAAAAAGTTGATCGCGCTCGATTCGGCTCGTATTATCCATCGATTGGACGTTATTGTCAGTTACGAAAGATCGCCTGAAATGTCAATTGATAAAGGTTGGTCAAGCGGTTATCCGATAACGAAAGAAGAAAAAAAAGAAGAACAACTTTCGGTATACGTGCACGCGCCCATGCGTGTTAAACCTTTAATTAAACCGGACCGATCACCGTTAGATAAACAAGTTTGCCTTTACCCATTTGCCGTTTCCGTTTATATGCAGATCACCTGAAAAACGAAAGTATTAAGCATAACGTATTTTCACGCTTAATTCTCATAATTCTCGGTTACTTTATTACAATTTTGTAACACGTGTTATAAACGCTTTCCTCGATTGTGGAGGGAAAGAAAATTAGAGCCATGCATTATTCAGCGACGATTTTCCCTTACCGTTTCTTTTCAACTGGTGTTTTGCGTTTTAACGCAGGTAAAATTTGCGCGATAGTTTTTTTTGCAAAAAAAAAAAAAAAAAAAGAAAAAGAAAAAGAAAGAAAGAAAGAAAAGATGTACAGGAAATATTTATATCCGTGCGGTTTCGCTTTTTGGCTCACGATACTCGATCTTCACAGCAATCGACATGCATTGTTTCGAACCAATGCACTGCACGACCAGAGATTTAATAGCGGTATTATTTTAATGAAGGTATTATACCGGTGAGACTATACCCGGTATTTTTCTGGCTTTCGTTCGCTTAATTGTGATTTTTCTTTTTTCTTTTTTCTTTTTTTTTTTCAGAGTCTTATATTTAATTGAGTGTAATTGGAGATACGAATCTTTTTACGTATTATACATTTCGATATTTTCATTTTTATCTGCGATATTTCGTTGGCATGTGATAATTAATATTGATTGGAAATGATTCGTTAAAGATTCCACAAATTTATAGACTGTCTGTAGAAAGCTGCAAAAGAAGCGTGGTAAAAAAAAGTTCTTCTTCGCAAGTAGAAAAAAAATCTATCTTCGTATTGAAAACGAATACCTTCGCCCGATTTCTCACGAATTTGAGAAACGAGAGAAGGAAAGAAAACCTTTCGACGGATGAAATGTATGCTGGAATTGGCGCATTCCACGAGTTATGACTTCTTTTACGGATTTCACAAAATTCCTGCCGCGGTAAATGATCCCGCGGTTATGAAATATTCCGATTTATTATCCGATTATTAGCCGGCCTTCCCCGGCTCCCTGTCAACGCGCGCCAAATCAAAAACCGAGATCTTGGCCTGGACGGTTTTACACAACCGATCTTTCCGCATACGTGAGACGTGTTCGTAAATATCCTTGTATCGATCGATATCGGGCTTGACACGTTTCTCTATCTATTGATTGATTTCCCATGGGATCGAATAGTGGAAAGAGAGTCGGGCAGGAAAGAAAAGTGAAACGGCGAAATTTTTAATTCGCGCGTTTCCGATCGTATCGCTCCTCCAATTAGCAAAACTGTTCCCGATCTGCTCTGTGAACAAATTTATCCTGCGTCGCGGGATATTTTATATCTCGTTCCTTCATCTTCGTTCATCGTCTTCGTCGATTTCGTGCAAACGGTCGAGCAGATTTCCGAGAGAGGAGAAATCTAAAATCGAATGAACAAGTACTTTAGACTTTTATTGTTATAGAAGTTTAAAGTTCACTGAAATTTTATATATATATATGATTTCATTATTGAATGTTGTCAGCAACATTACTATTTCATTTAGTTGGTAGCTATTTGTTTCTCTTCGATACACGTATTTCAAATGTTTTATAAACAGATACGCGCAATCACGTATAATCAAATATATTCATTCAGCTAAACCCGTATATTTTATTTATTGTTTTCCACTGCCCAGTCAACATTTATTTTATTATCCGTGTTACATTACGTTTTGACATTATCTAAAAGTTTTATAATTGAGATATTTTTTTCTCACACATCATTAGATTCCTTCTATATTTAATTAATCTAAATCAAATCGTAATTTAAAAATTTCCAAGCCCAACCTCGTAACCGTATTTCCATCGTAATTATTAAATTCCTTCCCCATTTTTCACGTTGCATTTAAATCAAATCAAATAATTAACTCTGTTTCCTCCTCTCCAGAAACCTCCCCAATTATTCCTCTGCAATTCCGTTTATTATCTGCCTATCCTCGTTTAATTAACGTTATTGATTATCAATCAGCAATTGACGATCCGCGTGGAAAATCGGGTCTCGCACGATCTTTCATCGATTCAGTTTTTATCAAAGTAATCAAATGGATAAATGTTGTGGACACCGTGATTGGTTCGATAACACGGTGATTAATGAGATGTCCCTTCCACGTTCGATTAAAATTTCGCTTGTAACGAGGCGGAAGTTTGCCGAGGCCGAGTTTCTTGCGACCTTAATGATGCGACATCTCGTCGAGTCGATTTAGATTCCCATTTTCGATTCCCGCCCCAATTAGGCGACGTACTATACGCTGCGTTACAGCGTTACGCAACACGCGAAATAAGCCTGGTCACGAATCGAGAAGTATTACTTATTCGATTACATTCGTGCAATTTAATTTTATTAACGCGATAATAAGATCGATCGACAATTCGGAATGGGCAAGATCGATTCGTTAATTGGGATAGAAATATTGTGTTGTGTAAGCCTGAATGTATATCGTTTCGTATGATATACAATGGAATACGAATCGAAAGCTCGTTACACGCGTTTATAATTGTTTTATAATAAATTATTAACGAGGATAAAAAATTGATAATATTTGTTATGTAATGTAAAACTGTCTTGGATCGTAAGATTCTCTCTATAAAAAAAAAAAAGAAAAAAGAAATTTTAAATGCAATTAATTCAAATCCATTAAATTTGGAAGAAATTATTTTTTTAATATTATAATTTAAGAATAATAGTAAATATTTGCAAGTTTAGTTTTGCATTGTTTGCACTCGAGAAATTAATTTTTTCTAAAATTAATTTGAAAAATTACCGATGTAAGAAGTCACTTGGATTCTATACTTTGATTCTTCGATTTACGTTCGCATAATTCTTTCGATCATAATCATCATTTTGCGCCGTTTAATCGTCTTAATTGTTACCCGACTTTCTGTTACAGATTATAATTCAACACTTGCCATTTCGCGATTGATTTTATTCTCCGTTATTAACGTAATTAATAGGCGTGGAGAGAAAAAGAGATTTCTTCGAATTTTTCAATAACACGATTCCGTTATGCGTTGAAAGGAAGGAATGGTTGCCGGGATCGACGTGTGTGGCACCTTAATCGTATCGCCGCCATTTGTGTTTCAGACGATGAAAAAAGTAAGATTTATTAAGAATACGCGATATGATTTATGTATAGTAATTTAAGAGGCAAGGATTCTTGATTCTTTGGTTGGCAATAAATAAAAATGGATTGAAAGAAGATTGAATCCCGTGTTCGAATAGTTCAAAGTCGAATCGTATAATCCAATTATTTTTCTTCGCAATATTGGAAAAAAATTACAATCCTTTCTTTCCTCGTATAAGAAAATCCAACGAGGATTCGACATTTACGTAATTTTCTTTAAATTTTTTTGCAATATTGAAAAAATTTCCCAAAGTGCTAAAATTAATTAACTGAAAAAACTGTTAACAGCGACTTCTACGTCACAAAGGACTCATTTCATCAGTGATTTTCCAAAAAGGTTACACATTGTCTAATCCGCTAACTAGTTTATGCAATTGCGTTCGAATTCCAATGACCTATCATCATCTTACCTGTCATCTTCCTTGGCTATGAATGAATCGAACGCTATTATTCGTCCGCGAGGAATCTGGGTTACAAGATCGAAGGCAACGGATAGATCGTATTATTGAAACTGTGGCTGAAAGAGAGCCTCTATTGTGATTTAAGGTCACACGGTTCACGATCTGTGAATTTGTCATGATTAAGGCACGATTAGATTTCGTTGTATTAAACGTGATGCTGCAGGAGGATCGAATGATCTTTATAAATCGAATCGATCGGATGATTAAATATACAGATTCTCCGATAAAGATCTAAAATTATAATAATTATAATGAATTGAGAGTCCAGTTAAAAGAGAGAAGAGAAATTAATAATTTTAGAAGATTCGTGCGATATTTCGACAATTAGAAATATTTAAATTCGAATAAGTTATATAATGAATCTTTTCAGAATTTGATCGACTTTTATGCCAGTAAAATCAATAAAATCAAGATTATCGAAGTAAGTCATTGTGCCATTTCTCCATACAAGACAATACGCCTTCGCATTGAGTCAGCAGCGAAAATAGCGAGGAAAGTGTTTTTCACATGTGTGTACACGCAACAGAGCATCACTTTTAACTCGTAGAAGAAGAGGTAACTTAGTCACGTATAAGCTTGAAACTCGAGCATCGAAAGCGAAACGTTTTCTGATTCCTGATTAATCAATAACCTCGATAAATTTATATCCATTTCTATCATTAACAATTTATACAGTGTTACCATCGAGTGTAATTGGAACTGTTAATTCAGGAAGTCGCAATTAACGTGTACGCTGAATCACGCGTGACAATAGAAGCTACTATTGGCCATCGTCATCCAATCATTCACTTCTTTTTTAATATTATAATTTAATAAAAATCATTTATATTAACATTGGAACGACGAAAAATGTCAAAATGATAAATTTCATATATATATTTTTCTTTTATCGAGAAAATGATTTTGGTAAGATTAAACATCTTGTTGAGATCGAAATATATATATATACCTACTTGTTTTCATAATGAACTTTAATTACGATCATTTATATGTAAAATAGGTGCTGCAGGTAGCTGTTCGCGCATGCACCTCATTAGGTATAAGTATCGAAGTAATAAAACGTTAATTGGTTTTATACAACACCTGTTCCTTCGTTGCTGGCGTTTCCTCGTCAAAGATCTGGTTCCAGTAAGGCACTTGCCAGTTTTAGAGAATAGAATGGCGTCTAAACAAATGCTATTTCCTTCAATTAATGAGAAAATGGCGTAGTGATTGCGTAGTTTTCGATTCGCGAGATCAGATCTCGAGCAGGAAGTGTATATCCAGAGTTCAGGAAAAAGGAAAGGATTTAAAGAAAATATATCCGAGTGTGTGCAAATTGGTGGAGTTATCTCAGTTGCATACCGATAACAAGTGAATCAAATTGCGGAATTTTAGAAAGTTTTTTTTCCAAGTTTTGTAACGAGGGATTATTTCTTTGTGCTTGTTATTTTTTTATTATCCCTCGAGGCAAAACTCTCTAATTATTCTCTTTGAATCGTGTTATCTCTTAAAAAACGCACAAATATTTACATCAGATAATAAAATTCTTTCCTATTCTTTTTATCCTTCCTTCGTATTTAAAATATTTCAGGGCTAAGTATTTTAGAGCAGCTTAAGACTTTCTAGAGCTTTTCAGAGCTCGAATCGAAGCTTTCTAGAGGCTTTTAAAGAATTTTGCCATAGTATTCGGAATACTTCTCTTTCTTTCGAATAATGCCAAAGCATTTTAAAGCTTTCACGAGTTTTAGGTTTTAGAGCTTTCTTCCAAGCCAGTCCCACAATATTTTCCAAAGTGTTGCTCAGCGTTTCAGAGCCGTTCCACAACGCCATTCCAAAGATATTTACACCGTTCTCCAAAGCTTTCAACGGTTATCCATAATCTCTGGAATCGCACACCCTCGCCAAAGATCACCTTTCCCCTCCTGAAACAGAACGGAATCGATCGCTGTAATCATCGTTCGTGTCGCGCCTCTTACCTTTTTCCCCTTTCCTTCCAACGACAGTGTGCCAACAACGAAACCTCTCGAAAAGAATGAGAGATGGGAGGCACGCTATAAGCACGAATCCGCAAATAAGCAAAAGCATACTGGAACCACGAGTTTTCCAAGTTTTTCGTTCTCTGTCCACTCGGAAGAGGAACATTTATCCGGTTGAGCTACATTCGATCGAGAATCTAGTCTCGTTATTCTGCAATGGCCTGGCTCATTACGTCATTGCCCGTGCACCTTCTAAACGGCCACGATCCCAGGGATCGATAATGTGTACACAGTCACGATCTACATTCGGAATATGGTATAGCAGGAACTGCACGAGGCTGTGACTCGTGCGCGTGGCTTTCAACCGCTTTTACCTGTGGACAAATACAAAATAGATCCAGATCGTTCGAAGTTCTAAAATTCATCGGTGTTTGTTATTCCCGTTCGTTCGTGTTATCCAATCCATCGAGGGAAACGGAGGGTATATCTGTAGTATATAACTGCGCACTTTTTCCACTCGCGCGATCCTTCGTGGATTCGAGCAGTGATCGTAGTATATCACGGGAATGAATAGAAGCAGGACTCTCTGGAACTGGATTCTGACCGGTGAATGTTTACCGATCGATCTCGAAACTGCGTAACAAGTATTTCTTACGCGGATATACACAATGGCTGGTAAAACGGGAGTCCTAGGTGGTTGGTCGTCAACGATGTAGCACAGTGTTGTTCCTTCGAGCAACGAGGCTGGACGGTCTCGTAATTTCGCATTATTATATTAAGCGCCATGGTTAATAATCTCTCGTGGATATAATATATATAATTCCTCCTCTCTGTGCATCTTGAAGAAGGATATTGGATATTGAACGAGGCACGTTCCACGCTTACTTTTACAATCGAAAAATCGAGTTAATCAGGCGGAGGA
Source organism: Apis laboriosa (assembly GCF_014066325.1). Classification (NCBI taxonomy): domain Eukaryota; kingdom Metazoa; phylum Arthropoda; class Insecta; order Hymenoptera; family Apidae; genus Apis; species Apis laboriosa. The sequence continues at coordinate 4,593,954 of NW_025221370.1, forward strand.
AATCGGTGGAGAGGCATTCATTGAATGCATCGTGACGAAAAAATGATGCATTCTTCGATGATACAGCTGTCAACCAACGAGAATAACGTTCTGTCGCTTGTTTTTACGAGTCTTACGAATGGCAGGGGAAGGATTTAATGATCACATTGCTCTTCGAGAAATGAATAATTTCCGCAAACTTGAGAAATTTTCGTTGGAGTCCAACGAGTGGGGTTTTAATTGCTTATTTATAATCTCTCGTACTACGAAAGTTATTTAATTCAAGATAACGTGGAATGGTTGAATCGAAGAAATGCTTTGCGCATTTTGAATTTTCTTTCTTTCCTTGTTTCCACGCTAATTATAGCTCTAAACAGTCTCTTCGGTCGGTGTAAATTCCACGGTGTTTCTCCCGCGACGAAGTCGTAAATTTCGCAGGACAATACCTCTCTTCTTTGCGATCGTTGCCATTGATTTAACAATTAGCTGATTCCCCTCCGGGGAAACACACGTTACTTCATAATGGACTTTCACGGTGACAAAAACTCGTCGGGATGATGAATCTGGGCTCGAAGCGGGCTTCATTCACCGCGGAGAAAGTGTAAATTAACTCAGCGGGTGTATGCTCGAGGGAAATCCTATTTTGACAAAAACAAGAGGTAAGCTTGGAAAGCTTGGAGAGAGAAAAATTTCGTGCCAATGATAATGATAATAATAGTGATTACGAAAGTTTATCATTATTAATGAAATAATATTCGATAAATTTATTACCGGACGTTGTTCTCGATTAAAAATTAACAAAAATAAAATCGATAAAATTTATTAATCTCGCACCCAATTACTTCGAATCAACGCCATTTCAATTAATCACCATTCAAATAAATAATTGTCTAACAAAAATCAGGTTTTTCGCTTAAAAACCGCCCAAACGTTGCCATTCACGCATAATCGCCAATATCTTCTAAATCGGTCAATAAGAACGTTCAAATACAAACCAGTCGCAGTCCACAAGTTATCCAACCTGTCCCTTTCTATCTAAACCGAACCTTTCTAAAATTATATCTGTCCAATTTAAAGAATCGTAATATCGCGTTCAATTTCCACGATCGAACGCCGATAAACCTGTCCAAGTGACGAAGAAACGCGCGGAAAGGAAAGGGAGCAAAACGGAACGTGAAATGTGAAATTTATCCGAAGTGAGGCAGTCGCGTGGATCGGTTCCATTCACTCGAGGCTCGAGTCCATCAGCATCGTTCCATCGAGCGTGTCAACTGGCGATCGATGCCAACAGTAACTTGGCATCGATCTCGATCGTTTCGACTTCCCTTTCGATTTCCTCGGAATTGAGAGATGCCGTTGAACCATGCCTTGGTATTTGAGCGGAGGATGCTCGAAAAACTTGGATCCAGGCACGAGGCCTAATGTTGAAATGCGTCGCGTGTCCGTGATACAAATCACTTTTCACTGGCACGCTTCGCTCCGTCTACGCAGCCTGCTTTCGTTCAGCCTGCTTTCCACGCGGGAGAGAAAAGCGCGGGCGATTTTTCTCTTTCCTTCCTCCTTCTTATCCCGCCCCGTCGTTTCGCTCTTGCTTCTCTTCGTTTCTCATCACTTTTCCCTTCGAAACGTTTCCTAGAAACGTTTCGTTACTTCGTGCCTTGGATCCTCAACTCACTTGGAGAAGTTTCGGAGAAGTTGTGGTAGTTAGTTTTGCTTTTTGGAATTTATATAGAAACATTTTTTTTATGAGAATTTTGAATGTTTATAATAATTTGAAAATATTTTTTAGGTAAAGATCGGTCTAACGATTCGTGATCGATTTAATTAATTATATGGAAATTTTTATAATGAAAATTTTCGATATTTATTTTGACATGTTCATATAGAAATTATTCACGTTTAATAATTATATGAAAAATTCATTTTACAAGAAGAATGGATAATAGATTGTTTGGGATATATTATTCGGTTGAGAAACACTGTTTAATAGCATCCTGGAAGAAGAATCGAAAATGCTCGGATAAACTTCCTCTTGTTCTTTTGTAAAAGTGTATATAGTTTATGAATATTCAATAAGGATATATCGAATGATACAAATCACTTTCGATGGTACCCTGTGATTTACGCGTTGAAAATAATACTTTTACTTTTACTTCGTCGAAGAAATTTTCAAAAAAACGAAAAACTTTTGGCACGTACGAAACACGCGTATGAAATGATCAGATTAAAAAGTGAAATAAATTACGCGGCACGTGTATAGATCGGTACGCGATTAACATGGAAATATATAATAATAATAACGTCTTCCAACGTGGTGGTTTTCGTTTGCCACCGGTTGAAGCTAGGCCAATAATTTCACGGAATCGATTCTCGATCGGGTGAAACAGGTTTTGAATCGATTAGATTTCGTCAGAAGACACAAAATGTCACTTCCTCCATGCATCATTCGATAATTACGATCACCATCTTTCTCTCTCTCTCTCTTTTTTCTTCTTCGTGGGCAACCGGAAGGCGGCCTAGCACGAATCCAGGACGAACAGACGAGGTTTCCTGACGTAACGGATCCTTTCGATACGCTCAAACCTTCGATATAATCGCTTTTACGAGCTTTCGCCGTGATAGTTATTCTATAACAGGTGGCGCGTGTCCGCTCTTTACGGTAACGAATGATTAAATAGCACGGCGTGAAACTAGTTTAAACCAACTCGATGACGGAATACAGGAAAAAATAATAATAAAATAATAAAATAATAATAATAATAAAATAATAAAAGTAAAATAATAAAAGGTATTATCTAAATACAGTGATATTAATTGAATTAGTTTCGATATAACTTTGATACTTTGAGTAATTAGACTCAACAAGTTAAGTCTGCTCCCTGTTTATTCATCATTATTATTAAAAATATTTAGTTTGATATTTGAAAACGCGTTACGTTACGCATCTTATTCGGATTTAAATTTAATTAATTTATACGACGATTGAAAAAAGAATTAACATCTTCAATTATCATCGATCAATTGACCAATGGATCCAAGTTATTTTGTCTATTTTTGTTAAACAAATCAATCAAACCGTTTACAACAATTTTGTAAATCGTTCTTATTGATCGAACGTTATCGTGACATTCAACATCGCGCCAGATTTACAAATGGCGATGTACAAATGTCTTTTCGCAGATTGAAGGCGATCGACATTTTCGATGATATTCGAAAAAAATTAACAACCGGATTGATGCGGATTTTTGACGATAGACAAAAACAAAATAGAAAGGAGAAATCGAAGATCGGTGGCGAGGCAGCCACCGATATTTTTACCCGATCCGGGAACATGCCGATAAATATGCGTACCATTTGAATAAATCTCGGCAACCGTCGCGTTATTCGACCGCTTTCGAAATCAAGGCTAGACACGTTAAATTAAACAAGCCATTCACTACAGATTTTTCATCGATCAATAAATAGCATCTATAGCCAATAATCCACCGATATTTATCAGGTACATCGAAATGGAAACCCATAATCGTAGACAAGACTTGTCCAATCTTGTCTTTCTATGAATTTCATTCCGAACATGTTGCGTGTTAACTTCTTTATAGAATAAAAAGATCGAAGACGATCAGATTTCGGCGTCGATCGATCTCCGTCCAAAGAGATGGTTTCAAAGGAAAACTCGTAAATCTGTTCGTTTCTGATACGCAATGGAGAGAAGCAAAAGGATAGGCCAGTCGACCCGACTGTATGTATCGAGCGTCCACGCGATGAAACTTCTGATAGATAGAAGAACGAAAACGCGGTTAGAGCGTAGACACGCGAGGCGCCCCTCCACGTGCACCTACCACCGTGCGAAGAAGTCAGACGGGCTCTTAGACGGTTGGAAACGGGCACGTAGAAGGGCGGCCAGGCAACGACGTTAACGGCTCCAAGAACCCCACCTAAAACCCCTTCACCTTCATCGGAGGAAGGAGCCGGGAGCCGTCGCGAGGAGAGGGAGGGAAGGAGGGGAGGGAAGGGGAGGGGAGCGGGGGGACTCGAACGTCGCTTTTTCCATACCTTTATGCCTTGATGATTATTAGCGCGGCGCCTTGCAAACATCCGGAGGTATTACCACCTACCCGATATCGCTACCACCTACCCACCTTGCCGGCCGATAGCCACCTCTCCGGCCCCCTCGGTTGCACGTCGTCGATCTGAAAAGGAGGTGAATGCGCGCGAGAGTGTATCATTGGACAAGGAATTGGGGCAGGAGCCAATAGTAAGGAGCGCGAGGTGGAGCGATAGGTTTTAAATAGATGTACAACAGCACACAGTGGACTACGGGTTTAAAGGATTAAGAGCGACGCACACACGCGCGCCTCCGCGCCGGGAACGATCGAATTCGGGAACCGGGAATTCCGTGACCTCGCGCCGGGCCCCGGCGTTGTTATTAAACAACAAAGCAAAAGGCCCTCCCAGTCGTCGCTCGCAGCCCGATCAGTTAGTTGGTGGTTAGTTTTTCGCTTCCCCTGGGGGCTATCGCCGGTGTGAAACGGCGACGAGAGAGAGAAGTGACGGTCGAGATAGAGCGCGGCGACCACAAAGAACGTCTCAGTCGGCGCTGAGCCATTGCCTCAGCAAGTCTCTGCCACAAGTCGGAGATCTAGTTCCAACCACGGAGAAACTTCCCGCCAAACAGCATGAGATCGCACTTGGCCGGCTGCCGCATCGCCACGCTCGTCCTCGCGACGATACTCTTCGAATGCGCGAGGATCACGATCGCCATACGCGTCACGCAGCTGTCAGGCAGGAAGAGCGGTGAGTCATTTTTCTTCTTCTTCTGCTCTCTTCTGTTCTCTTCCCGGTGTCGTTAACGTTGTTGTTGTTGTTGTTGTGCACGTTGATGCATCCTTCTCTCCTCTTTCTCCTCTCTCTCTCTCTCTCTCTCTATCGTTGCGTACCATCTAACTTGGAGGTCCCGCTTCTTCCTTCCTCCTTATTCTCCCGCGCTTCGACGACCATCACCTATCCTTTTCTCACTCGTTGTCGCGTCTCGTATCCTCCTCGTCCTTGGGGGGATTCGCGGTCTTCGACCTTCTTCCTCCCGCTGCTTCCTCTTTTCGCTCCGTTTTTCTCTTCTTTTTCCTTTTCTTCTTCTTTCCTTTGTTTCTCTCGGCCATCCAGTTAGCCTCCCTCTCCTCCCTTCCTCTCTTCCTCTCCCCCAGTTACAGTAATGTTCTTCCTGCGTTTCTTCCTCTCCTCTCGCAAACTCTGTTTTTCCTTCTTCTCCTCGAACGTTGTTTCAGTACGTGGATTTTCGCGCGTCGACCTGGACAGGTGGCCGCGAGTGAAGTGATGATACAAGATCGATTGTGTAGCGAGAAATTATTGTCCGGGAAAAATTATGTGAAGAAAATCGTGGTGATGTGTTTACGACTCATTGGGACGATCGTGTCTTGACACGAAGACATCTTCCTCCGCAAACTTTCGTAAATGTATAGTCGAAATAGAAAAGACGATGCTCTTGTCCAATTTCACTCGACGAACCACGTATGTTCGTTTCGATTTTTCTTCGTTTGAACGAATGGGATGCCATTTGTTTATTTCGTATACGCGAATATCATGAACGAGTGGATTATGCACGATCTTTCCACGATTCACGTGGATTTCGAATCACGGCAGCGCACATGGAATGCACGCATCCAGGCAAAAGGTACAGAAAGAAGAAGAAGAAGAAGAAGAAGAAGAAAATTGATCAATGATCGAAAACCACAAATGGAATCTTTTATCACCGATAATTGCATCGAGAGCAAACCGCAGAGAGTAAACACACACACACACACACACACATACACACGCGCGCGCATATTGGCTCTCGCCAAACTGGGTCGTCACCAAAGGGATTAAGCCATTTGAGATTGTTCGTGGTTCGTTCAATCGGATAAACGTGTTCACCGCCGATCCTTGCGCCTTTTGCGATGCCTTCGACCTGTTTCCACTTGATTTTCCGCAATCTCCATTGGTGGCCGTCAACTGTGAAAACTTTCGATTACGGCCGTAAACTCGATCGGCCAGGCCATTCGACCGGTTAGTCGGGCGCGCGCGCCACCAGTCAGCTGACGAACTTTTAAACGAGGGAAACGGAGGCTAACCTAACCGAGTCGAACACGATCTCCGCCTATATAGGAGCAATTGCTGTAATTATGGCAAGCGCGACTAATCGGTATACATGTGGCAATTATTTCCACGTATTTCGCGAAACAACGCCACCTATCTCCATTAGTGACGTTTGATTGGTTAAACGAAGCCTGGAAATCGTATTTACGAGCATCGTTTGACAAAAATTCGGAGGACGTCTTGATTGATTGGTCAAGAAGAAATTGCGTGTCACACGATATATTGGATGAATATTATTTATCAAAATTTGATCACGTTTTACGAAAAATTCGTGGATAATTATACTTATACTCGATAATTCATTTTATCCTGACGGAATGACGAGTGGCGAGACGTTTTTAACACGCGATGATCATCGCTTCGCGTGCCAAAGTATACTTGGACTCGTGATTTTTATCAAGTAGATATCCGTCGAGATGATTTCTTTATCTTTGGAATTATACGAAATTCAATTTTCTCGTTTCGATCGTAAGTGTACGGATAAATTTGACGCGTGAGAGAGAGAGAGAGAGAGAGAGAGAGAGAGAGAGAGAGAGAGACATTTTTCCTGCGGATGCGTTTGTTATTGAAATATTGAGAAGTCGTTGCATAATAGAAAGACAAGGGGAGAATGTAATTCGAAATGTAATTTTACGAATTTCATCGGGATTTGTTTTCGTGAGTTCGGTGTACATGTTCGATATTTGCATACAACGACCGATTGTTCGCGGTGAATTAAACTTTCCAGGTGAATTCATTAACCAAGCGAGAGATTTTCTCCCAAGGTATTTGACCATTTGCTACGTACCAAATTCAGGAATTACGGAATGATTACGATGTAGCATGTAGTACTACGATATGGCCTTTCGTTATTCAATCCGGCAACGTGAAATCAGGTTATTTCCTTATAATCGAAAGTCTAACAGACTAAGAACCTAACATTTCATACGGTTTCTCTTGTCGTTAATCAACCGTGTACTTAAATATGTAATGAAATATAGGATCATCATAATTGTTTTATCCTATATAATTGTATATTTGATCTCGATATAAAAATTATTTCTCCCGAAATACCAACGAAATTATTTCCACAAATTTTGTTTCGATAATTTCTTTTTTTCTTATTTTCGTAAAATGTAGTAACTTCTCTCGTCGTGTATAATAATAATTTTTTAAGAATTTGATACTTTATCAATCAATTTCAACATTTCACGAGATAACAAAAACTATCGTTTTGCAAATTTCTTTTTCGAAAGCACTGTCACTTGAAATGAATAAACAAAAAATTAAATGTCTCGAGATCGCCTCGAATCGTTTAAAGAGTTCACTCGACAAAATCTTTTACACGCTTGACCAGATAGACCGGAAATTAGTTTTTCTTTTTTCTTTTTTTTTTTTGTTAATAGCCAATGATATGTACATTTACACGACATCAACTAATACAAATCGAGGAAAGAATGCAAGAAAACGATACTCAACGATCTCAACTAATTATCCATCATTTCGAACAGACGATTTGTAAGACATTCGCCTACAACTTTTTCCTCCATTTTCTCTCTTTTCTCCAGTATCCAGTCGTTGGCATTGCCATTAGAAATAGGTTTTCAGGATGGCATAGTGCCAGTGCATATAACAGTTTATCGCGGACTGGTCGAACAAGTTGTTCACCTACATTTTACAACGTTCACTGCTACCTCGAGACGCGTGCTCACGATCCTGAATTCCCGCTAAAATTCCACCAAAATGGAGATACATCAAAGTTGCAATCTGCCTCTCGAATCTTTCCTGCTCATTGTCCCTCGATCCAAGTCTCTCCAGACATCAGACTTTTTTCTCTTCGTTCTTTCGTACTCCGTCCTCTTCTTCCTCTTGCCGCGTCTCGCCCGCTTCCATCTCGAGCTATAATCTCGCGTCCTTAACGGTTCAAACGAGAAAACGCACGTCTCGTTCCTTGAATGAAACGAGTCGGCGCTCTCGACGAGCGTTGGAAGAGCATCGATCGATCCTCCTTCGTTGGAAACCGGTCTAATGAATGAAATCGCGGGAAGAAGATTTAATTTAGAAAAACGAACGGAACGATCGGAGATTGGAGATCTGTCGAAGAATGAAAATCATCATCACGACAAGGATTCGATTTCTGATATCGTTATGATATAAATTTCTTGAGCGAATTTTAATTTTTTACTTATAAATATAAATTTTTTCAGGATTATTTAATCGTTAAATCTTCGAAATTAGAATAATTCGTAGTTCTAATAACTCGAGATTTCTTCAGTAATAAATCAGACAAGAGAGGGAGAAAAATTAAAAGAACATTTCTAAACGTAATTTCACCTATCTTTGTGAAATCATAATTTTATGCAAAAACTTTTATTTGGGGGCGAAGAAAATGTAATCGATTCTGAAAGAAAAAAATCCCCCCTTCTACGAGATCGAATAAAAAAAAAGAAGAAAAATCAACGATCTCGAAGAAAGCGCGGCGCTCTCCACCGGAAATGGGAAACGAGCGGAAGGACGAGGAAGAAAAAAAAAAAAAAAGCAAAAGTAGTAGAAATCGTGGGCGACTTTTGTCCTGGCAACTCGATCGTTTCCTCCCGGTTCAATGGATGCCGTGTTATCTAGGTTGGATCGTTCGTGCTCGTGTCGAGCGATTTGTTGCGAACTATTCGTGACGTGTAGGCCGAGGAATCGCAATCACCGGTGAAACGAGCGACATCGAGAGCCGCGGGTACGTCACGCGTGCGTTCCGTGCGATCCTGGAAATCCGTTAAGAAAATTGATTCTAATGGATTGGAAATTGTGCCCGTTCCATCTCGTGCGCCTCAACGTTTCAAACGGCATTGATTGATTTTACGCTCGCTCGTCCAATACCGTTTGCCCTGTAATACGTTGGATTAATACGTTTGGCTGTTGTGTTTGTTTTCTTTTTTTTTTTTTTTTTTTCATTACGCGTCGCTTGGTTACGAAATAATGATTCTTCAGAGGAGGGATTTTTTTTTTTTTTGCGAAAACGATGTTACGTGTTTCTTATAATTATATAAAAATGCATTTAAAATGCAATTTTTCGTATTTATAATTTAATTTAATTTAATTTATTCATACGCAGAGAAATTTTTTACACGGTGAAAAGAATTAACAAACCAGAATTTGCTTGCAACGCGAGTTCGACTCGGAATCTTTTCTTCAATTAGCAAGCAACTCGATGATTTGTTTTCCCTTTCGCAAAAATCAGGATTGGAGGAAATTTCTAAAATGCGTGCGAATTAATTCGACACGATAACAGAACGAATGAGTCATGTTATTTTCGTGGATTAAAATTTAATTATACGTAATAAGGAAAGAAGGAAACGGGAAAGTTGGAGCATGGAATTTGAATTTTGATATTCGTTCGATGAGTCATTGGTTCGTTTGAAGATTGAACGAAACGCAGAATCTCTGTCATGTTCGAGGAGTGACCATTACCGATGGACGTACAATGGATCGATTTATCGAGGAGCAATTCGCCTCACGAACGGTCGCGGTTTTAATGGATTCCCTTGGGGGATCCATTCGTTTCTCAATCTTAGCCACGCGATACGAGGAATTATTCTCAACAACGGTTGAAACAATTACCGTTGAAATTATAACCGATTAAATCTAATACTATCTTCCAACTCCGATCGATTTTATCTAGGTATCGTGAAATTATTTTCCCTCTTCCTTCGAAACGAAATAAAATTAAAACGGATTTAATCGCGCTCTTCTTTCTCCTCCCTCTCTCTCTTTCTAAACAAAACGATTTAAATTTCAGGAAAGAAGTTACGTCGATACGTCTCGCTTCGAGAATATTTTCAGAGGAAGTCGAATGATAAATTGATTGGCCCATCGTACAATTGTACAATTGTACAATTTCAAAAGTAAAACGTTAAACGCATAATCCATCGGAACGTTTCACACACATTTGAGACTACTTGGGATACGTTTTTTATCCCGCGAAACATTTTTCTCGACGATCCTCGAACGATTACTCACGATACCGTTCATTTGGAGCGATAACAGTAAACTTACTACTCCTCGGGGCGAGTCTCTTCCTACGATTGCTCAACCCGTTTGCACGCACCGTCTTCCGTGTGTTATAACCCGAGGCGAATCGAACGAGGCGCCTGTAAAGCATTCGCCAAACTAATAAAACGCTCGATCAGAAACGGAAAACACATTCGCATTTTTCTTCGATTTGTCACATTAATTACAATCGTGATTAAACATCATTCTGTATATGCTCATTTTGTGAAAGTAAAAACGGAGACGAAAGAAGAAGAAGAAGTTGTAAATAATTGAATTTATCATCGGAGGGAAGGAAGGAAGGAAGAAGTAACGGTTTTTGGGAGAAAGTTTGACTGACATTTTTTTTTTCTTTTCTTTTCTTTTCTTCTCTTTTATCTCGATCTCGAATTTTTTCACGCGATTAAATCTCACCTAGATCGATCGATGTTCCGTGCGAGTGGTTGATTTCACCCTATTCGCAAAGTGTTCAGAGATGGATATAGAAATTGATTGGATCCGTGAAATTCGAAACTTTGTGGCGAAATTTTTTTTAATTTTTCTTGTTAATTCAAGCCAATAGCAATATCTTTAAGAATATAAATATGAATTCGTTGAATGGTTGAATCGGTGAAATAAAAATAATTTTCTTCAAATGACAAAAAATAGGAAAAAGTTTCGATGAGAATTCTTAATTTTCATATATATATCTATAACATTTTCGAGTTATTCTGTTCAAATTCACTAAGTGTTTAATTGGCTGTATAGATAGATTAACCGTGGGAGAGAAGCATGATCGATCTTTTTCGTCGAATCGAAACTTTCGATTACACTAAAATCGGATAATTAATTGCGACTTTTCCCTAATAATTCAAACAGTTTTCATTAATTTCACCTGTATTTCCTTACTTGTTGCTACTTAATTGCTCCCCACATACCTGTTGTTAATAAAGCTGTCGCATGAGAAATTCATGTTAAATTTGTCAACGGCTCGTATACAACGGGAATAAATCGTCCCGTGGAATTTCGTTGGGCTACGAACGATTGACAAATATCCGATGATTAATAGTGCGTAAAAATGATAGCCACATACTTTCTTGTCGTTAGAAAACATCGGTGAAATCTTCGATCATCGTTCGAACATCCCACTTCGCCTTGCTTCTTCCAATCCATAATATTTCGAATTTCCATTGAAAGTGAAGGGAATTAGAAAATGTAAAATTATTAAAAAAAAAAAAAAAAAGGAAAATCCTTTTAATAAAAATTTGAAAAAAAAAAAAAAAAGAAAAAAGAATTGAGAAATCTTTCACAGACGGGCGAGCATAAGGATTTGGTTGATAAGAAATAAAGTTTCGTCGGGAATGCATTGCATTGGCGGATTGTTTTTCTTGAAATTAATCCGCACTTGAGAAAGGCCGCGCAAAAACGAGTTGTTGCCGCTTTTCACACTTGCTCCAATAGCCGGCACATAGTTCACCGAAACAGTAGCACGCGAAAAAGGAAAGTAGACGTGCACCGTGCATCGTGAGTTCAAATTGTTTTTGGTCGAGAGACAAGTCTACGTACAACTGCTTTTCATTGCGCGAAAAGCTTTGGGAAAGCTGTGCGCGATACATTTTTGATTCGATCGATAAATATATTTACTTTACTTTTTTCGCGGTAATTTATTTATTTATTTATTTATTTATTTATTTTTTTCTCACACTTTTGCTGCTTAGATTAGAAATTTCAACTGTGATGCGATATACCTTGACAGAAATCATATAGCGGCTCGCTCTTCTTTCTTTCTCTAACAATAATAGCGGGGCAAATAATCATTTTTAACCCGGCTATTAATTTGAAACTTGGCGTGGAAAATAATAAGTGTAAGAGACATTTAAAACATACGTTCAGATACTCACGATGCGATCTCGATGGAAAAGAAAAATTACAACCTTATCGCTCTTAATTATTGGCCCATTCTTGTCCTGTGCATAATACAATTGTATGCCCCGACATGACGAGCGACGTTGTAAAATCGTTGAAGAGAATTAGAATTTAATGCACGCGACGCCATACGTAATTGTTTCGACAAATTTAAAAAAAAAAAAAAAAGAAAAAAAAGACGAAGAGCGTTCGAGAACGCTTGTTAACAAAAATTCGTTATTCGTCACACAGTCGTGATTCCTTCGTTCCATCCTAATAACCATCCCACGTATTAATCCACGATAGAAATACGATATACATTTTCACGCCTATTATATCATTCCTTATCTTCTAAATCCATAATCACCCGTTTTCTCGAGATCCAGATTTATTTTCATCATAGCCATTGTACAGCGATTGTATCGGTCCCAAACTCGATTCAACATAAACGAACGAAAGCCGAGAAACGATTTCACCTGCGATTGCGCTCACGTTTCACGAGTTTAGGACTCACAGATCCTCTTACTCGTCCAAATCGAATTCCATTGAGCTTAAGGGAGGAAACGGAAAGGCGAAAAAAGTCGCTTCCGGTGGCTGGGATCGATGCAACGGTAATAATGGCGCTCGGTTGTGTCCACACATCCGGCCTGACGAGTGTTTCGCGGTTAACTTTTGCCGAGCACTCGATGTCGATGCTTTATCCAGAGCGTCCAAGTGTTTCCATTCAGGAATTCGCCGATCATCGATCATTTCTCCATTCATCACGCGCGAGCCTCTATGAGCCGTTTCCTCCTTTGCTGTCCTTTCGAAACACGCGAAAGCGAATAAAAATCACGAGCATTATGACATTCTCTCGACTCGAATCGATCGAAGAATTTGAAGAAAAGAAACGTTTAAAATACGTGTGCTCTTGATCTTAAGTATCTAAAGTCGTGCAAAAGAAAGGAGGGGGAGGAGGAGGAGGAGATAGGAATTATCCGAAGAAAGCGATAGAAGAAAATCTTTAGTTTCACCTTTGGAAAAAGCGAGGATATCCTTTTGGATCGGCCTACGTTTCGTTTTGAAAGTGTATCGAACCGGTTGATTGTTGATCGACTGTGTTGTACATCCTTGCACGGTTGATTTTCAAGGGAGAAAAGAAAAAGCGGAATAAAATACGGAGAAATCATTATTAATAACTGAAAAATATCGTCGAGAAAGAACAAGAAACGAGGGGAGGGGAGGGAAAAAAATTGAAACTCTTCCTGCCTTTCATTCGTGTCTTTTTTCTTTTCAAGATCTGTAAAGTGGATATACAGCACAGATACGACAATTCCGTGAGAAACACAAGCTCTATCTCTCTTCTCTCCCTGACTGATATGCATAACAGGTAGACCGACAATAAGAAACAACAAGATAGAACGAGAACTTTAGAATGCGATTTACGCATTCCTCGATACGAAGGTGTCAAACCCAGTACCGTGTCGAACCGATGAATTACGATCAGACCGATCATATTTATCACCTTATATTCATAATCATTCACAAATGGAAAGAGTCGAGGTTGTGGCAAAAACTGTGTTTAATTGCAAATTTTCTTCTCTCACTCACTCTCTTTCTCTCTATCGAACCTCTACTCTCATAAATGTCACAGTGACTTGACGGTAACCATATCAACGATCGTGGCCCGACCTCTTATGGGAAAGTCCACTTATTTTACCACACGGTTCCACAACGGGTCGGCCTTCGGTTCTGCCATCGGTCAACGTATCTGGATATGGTTCGCCGCGATTTCGAGCGTATATTTACTTTAGCCATCGAATTCTTCTCACTCGGGCTTCCCCCCCGCGCGATTGTGGCGTTATAAAAATGATGGAAAGATTGACCCGTAAATAGAGATAGGCGGCGATCGAGGTGGCGAAGAAAGGATTCCTCGATTGACTTCGGCGTGGGAAACTGGTTTACACCGTTTGATCGAACGATCGAGGTGACTAATGTAACGTCGAGCGTTACGTTCGAGGAATAGGAAGGAGGCCGCCGCCGCCGTCGCCGTCGTCTTGTATCGATCTATCCTTTTTCCGTCCAACCTCCCAACGAGCAACGCCATAGTTAGAGTTATTTAGCGGCCGATTGTTCAGCTACGATTCTTCTTTTATGGAAAGTGGTAACGAGGCGTTGAAAAGTGTTAAATGCCAAATAGACGGCTGCTTCTGTGATTCTATCGATCTGAAATTAGATCGATTCGCGATTCGCGTGAATTAAGTCCCGACTCTTTTGTGTTGTCGATGTTCTCTTTTGTTCCATTCAAGATTTCCTCTTGTCTCTATCTAATGATTTTCAAATGGATCATAATTTTTCCATATGATTTAACGGCCAGCTTAAGAAAAATTCATCGAAAAATTACTTTTGGATGATATTTTTGCATCGAGGATTTTTTCGATCGAAATCAATCTTGAAGATAATGTGCAAGAACTTCAAAGTTCAAACTTTGCGAATATAAATTTATGGATGTAAAATCGTGCTAGTTAAGAAGAGTTAAGGAAGAGCGAAAATTACGAAGCTTTATTGTATCGTACGAGAGAGACGATATTCGATTTCCCTCGTGTTTCATTGATGAGAGACATACTACAGGTCGACGTACCTGCTTCATTAAGATTGTACACAGAGCTCAGGATGTATCACGATATATATATATATATACATATACATTGCAGAGTATTCGAAACAAGTTTATAAATAGACTCGTCGTGAGAGTGGTAGTCGAGTTCAAAGTGTACAAGAACATTGAAAAGCGGTACTTATGAAATTCTCTATGAATTACGATCGTGTTGCACATCTGCACCTCTCTGTATATAACACATCGAGTAATAGTTACAAAGGATGTAATTTTTCCGTGTTATCGTAATTTAATGGACTGTATATACACGTTTCTCTCCATTCGCTATTTTCTCCAACTCGCGCTTCCAACCAGACGCCCCCACCTTCTTTCATCCCACTCATTTCGCATACGCCAAACATCTCTCGAACTCGTTGATATCCCGGCTGTGTTAATTAACAGTGAAGCAGGCCGGCGATAAAAACTCTGGGAATACCATGATCCGCGTTACCATAAGACTCGGATACTTACCTCACTTCCTGCGCTTAATGGGGATACCAGTCAGGTTGCTCACGATATATAAAATAAACGAAGCGATTCCTGCCCGGTTCTTGCAACTTTAAACTCGTCGTGGCGCATTGGGTCACGTGTCGCCGCGTTCCTTTATTTCACTTCGCTTCGAAGTTGCGCGCGTTTCAACGTTCAAATTCCTTCGGTGAGTCACAAACTCGTTCGAGCAAATGCATTTTTTTTTCTTTTTATTATTTTTTTTTTTTTTTTTACTTTTTCTTCTTTTTCGTGTGTAAATAAGGAGAACGATACGGAGATTATACTTTAGGTTCGATTATTAATTGGTATAATAAGTGGTGATTTTTTTTTTTTTTGGACAACCAAAAATAATTTGTACCAATCGTTCTATATTGTGAAATATTAAATCGTAATTTGTATTATTCATATTTAATCATAATTTGTAATCACCAATTGAATATTATGATTTTCACGCGATCAGTTTTATTGCTATCTACTACGAGGTAAATTTCATTTTATCGTCGACACGATATCATACTCGTCGCGGGAATTGCAGATCGGTGCAATTATTATTCCGGTCGTTTCGTTCGTTTTTCGTTGTTCCACGCATCGATAAGCAGAGCAACGTGATCAGTGATCAAGTTTAATATGTATATACGAACGCGAGTCAATTTCAATATCTATAATCAGTTCCATGAATTTCGAATAAATTCAGTAGCAACAATTTCTCAAAATTTATTAATTAAAAAATCTGAGAACGTTAAAGACACGCAAAGTTTACAATTCTGATTAAAAAAAAAAAAAGAAATAAAAGAGAAAGAAAAAAAATGAATCTCTTCACGTAATTAAAAGTAGTCCAAGTAGTCAATTTCACAAAATTTATCAAATCGCGAACTCCGAGTTCGAAACAATGTGAGAGAAGGAGTGCAATTTGCAATCCTCCTCGAGACCCTCCTTCCGGGGACGGGAAAAGGCGAAAAAAGCGCAAGAAAAATCTTTTCTCGAATGAAAAACCATCTTCCTTTGTTGCCAGGATCGTTGGACGCCATTAGCGAGGCGAAAATATTACGCCATTTCGCGGCCGTTTCACGTGACGACATTAGATAACGCTCCGTTGACAAAAAGACCGGTGTTCTGACTAATTACCGGCTAACAAAGGGAACCGAGCCGGACAAAGTTGAGATTCGTAACTTCACGTTTCCCTGGCTTCGTCACGCCTCTCTCTCTCTCTCTCTCTCTCTCTCTCTCTCTCTCTCTCTCTCTCTCTCTCCACGTGACATATTACGCGTAATTTTTCTTTTCTTTTCTTTATTTTTCCTCTCTCCCCCCTCCCCCCTTCTTTTTCTCAATAACTCCGTTTTTTTCTTTTCTTTCAACGTGCATGGAACAGCATGCTGCGATAACGCGCGTGGCCGATCTCGATCGACGTGGCCCGCGTTCGATCGACACGCTTGGACGGCATTCAAATAAGCAAAACCAAATGGGAAGTATTCGAGCGGGCTGCGTGCTCTGCGGTTAGAAAAACCACACGAGTCGTTGTGGAATTCGAAAAAATAATCGCCCACTCGCTCTATTTGCTGGTTTCATTTTATGATCGGTATAATTTCTATACACTATTGCCGCTTTATAACCGTGGTTAGAAATTTTGCGGGAAAATTTTTGTTTCGCGTGGTTGTATACAGTGGAACTCGGTGTTGATATTATTTCGACGCTTGTAATGTTATGCGGATAATGTTTCTTGGCTTGTTAGATTCGTGCTAAGCTAAGTTATGTTGTTCTTTTTTTTTTTTCTGATTCTCTGTATTCTATTCCGTTTGTCTGATAGAAAATTGTGCGAACGAATTGTTACTGCTATCAGTAGAAAAATATTATATCATCGAATATCTGTACATATTATCTAATTTTGTATTATCTAATTTTTCCAATATTCGTTTCTTTCTTTTCTCATACTTTTTTTTACATTTCGAAAATTAAAATGTCGTAAATTTTACAACATCGGCAATCTCGAAATGGAGATTATCCTCCTGAAATCAGCTCGATACACCGCTCTAATTATTTCCTTCCTGGCCTCTCTAATTACTTCCAAAAGCAACGATATTAATTCTCCAAAGAAACGAGTTTGACATCTAATCAACTATTCCTATCAACTATCTCCTTTTAACTTAACGGCGTAGGCTAGCGCAACTTTCATCACATCCTGTTCCATTTGCGCAGCTTATACGGAACAGGAGAAGGGGGTTGTAAGAAAAACGAGAGGAAGAAGAGAGAGAGAAAGAGAGAGACGTTTTATCCTTTCGTTCTCGAATTGTATTCATTAATTTTATCCGATTCTCCATAATTTCCACAATCCACGAAAAAGATTCGTTTCACAAATTTAATTTAATCTCTCGTTCGCAAGTTTTCAAATTATCAACTATGTTTAAAAATGATCATCAATCTTTTTTTTTTCACCTTCTCCCTTTCCGTCCCTCGTTTCGTACGCTTCCGACAATTTGCTTGCGTCGTGGACAAGAAAGCGTATTGTTCGCCTATTGTCGTTGAAAGAGTGGGAAGCCAGGGTTTGTGGCTGCGATCAGCAAAACGCGGAGACAGCGTGACGAGGTCGGGAAAGTGGTCGACCCGCCGTCCTCGATCCTTTGCCAAGCTTTGTCCGCCCTCCGCCACTCCCTGCTCGCTTTCTGCGTATGCCAAAGTGCGAGTTCTTAATCGCTGTTGACTCCTTCCTGTGGAAAATTCGAGCGGGGCGGCCGCAACCACGAGATTTCTTTTCCATTTGGACGAGAACTCGAAAGTTTAAAGAGTTTATGCGTAATCGAGTAAAAGCGTTTGCTGCGGTTATAGTCGTAGTCTTTTGCGTTTTCGTTCGTCGTTCTCTGGGAAGAGTTATTAAGTATTCTAACGAATATCAATTTGACTTTGGTTTGGAGAAATTTGGAATAGTGAAAGATTCCGTGTTCTAGATTGCAAGTGGAAAATTAATATTGTTGGAAATATATATGGAGATTAGATTTTGTTTTTGAACGATTAGAATGTGGACAATTGTAGAGATTTTAAATTGTCGTCGATAAATTGGAAGGATTATTGTTTTTGTAAGTTTTGAAAGAATTATTGAATAATGTGGAACAATAATGACGAAAGGTTTGATATAAGTTGTAAAAATTAATTTTATTCCAAGTATTAGAAACCAAATCGTGTTTTAAATGTTAAAGTAAATGTAAATGTTATGTTAAATTAATGTAAATGTTAAATTATGAAGTAATTTAGAATAATATAAAATAGAAGATTTTAGGTTACAGATATTGAGTGGAAATTTAGAAATCCGTTTCTATCTCGCAATAGGAAAATCTCGATTAACTTTCGAACTTAAAACTTTCAAGGTTTGATAAAAATATAAATAATTGAAATTGAAAATGAAATTCGTAATGACATTTGGATCCAATATCGTCCAATAATCATTTCTAATAGTAAAAATGCATAGATATTTCAAACTTATCAATTTAGAATAAATTTTTCAACAAGAATCTGATTTCTTTATTTTTTTTTTTTTTTTTTCATCATTCCACACTTTCTCTCTTAATTAGATCCACTTAAAATTTTGCAAGATTATTAACCTCTTTTTTATACAGAATTATTATTCACAAAACAATGCACGATATGTTCATCTTCTGTAATCATCTTGGATAGCGTACTCTTTTATCCTTATTAATTTAGTAAGCTGAGAAACTTCATGTTACAACGAAACGGGCTTATGACTATCTATTTCAAACCACGACATGCAATACGAATCTGTTAACCCGTTGATGCGTTTCAATTTTCTAGCAAGTATTACACGTCTGATTAATATTTTCTGAGTGTCAGGTAGAATTGCTGGATGACAATTCAATTATGCGATCAATTTATCAAATTTCGCGATAATTACAAGATCGCAGCACGATATCTGTGAAATTTTCAAATTCGATTAATTTCTTGATCGAATGAATAAGATTTATAAATTGTACAAATTTGTATAATTTTTTGAATTACGTCAAGGAAATCTTGTGCAATTTGTGGGATAATATTTGTGGAAAACTTTCGATCGATGGAAATTGAACGGAAATTCAGATCTTGGATAATTACAGGAAAGATTTATGATGACAAGTAAGATCGAAAAAATTTAATGGAAAACCTTAAGAATTTCAATTTGTGAAGAATTTGAATGATTTGGAAGGATATTGTAAAAAAAAAAAAAAAAAAAAAAGAAAAAGAAAAGAAGAAAAGTATCCTAATTACCGCAAAGTGTCAGACTAAAACACTTTCCATGTCACAAAACTATGCTTACCGCATACTTGACTTTCTCCCGAAGCCTCAAGAAAAATTTGATCAATGAAATTAACAGCTAGTAAAAGAAGCAATAACGTCGACGAGATAACTTAAATTCCACTTTCTTCTTAACTGATGAACTCTACGCACGTTTCACTCAATTTTCGCGCGCATTTCTATTACAATGTGACGAAAGAATCGGCACCTCGATCAATGTAATTGACAAAAACAACAGGGATCGAATTTTGCATCGCTGTGCGACGATGCGTTCGATCCTCGTCTCGTTAGAGGTTGAGATCGAATAGGGGGCGACATTAACGAATCATCGCGTTAATTAATACGCACCCTCGAGGTCTGAAGAGAGTTTCCTCGCATAACGCGCAAGCGCGTGCCTCGCTCGAAGCAAGACGAAGAGACGATGCGAAACCTCGCATTTCTCGATACTTTGCCTTGTCTTATCCTCGTGTTCCCGATTCATTCGAGATTTAACCGTGAGCGTGTTTACACGCGCGAGAACGAAGGATAATTTGCTTGTCAAGTGTCGACTTGTTTCGCACGATTTTACTCGTTAATATTATATTATATTTTCATAATTTGGGATAACGATTAAATGGCGTATCGTGATTCTGATTCTGAGGATAAGATACAGAATGGATCTTATGAAAAAGAGATCGAACGGATTGGATTGAAGGTATAAAAGAAAGTATGGGTAATTGAGATTTTTTTTTTTTTATCTTTTTTATACATTTTTATATATTTTTGTGTTATTTTACATACAGACACACATACACATATACGCACACATATATGCACAATACAAAATCCTTCACAAATTCCTCCACAATATCCTCCAATTCCATCTACAAAATTAAAGTCTTTAAATTTTGACCGAACTTTGAACAGCTGTAATTTTGGAAAGAAATATCGTACAGTAGTTAATTTAAGATTATTTTAAAGAGCAAAGCTTCTAGTTTCGCATGCCTGAATTCAATTTTCCTTATACTGAAAGATAAAGAAAATCGAACATTGTTTCTTTTTTAAAAATTTTACAAATTCAATCGATTATACGAATCTCAGTAAATATTTTACGCGATTTATTTTGCAATGGAATTTTAGTAGAAAGTCTTCTCTTTACAATGACCACCTAAAAATTGTCGTTCGATTCTTTTTTCATTATTTTATCGCCTTTTGAATGAAAAATTAATAGAATTATACATATTCAATTTTGCTCTTTATTTCTCGAAAGAAAGAATTCTGGAAAAAATTGAATTCAAATATTTAAAAGTAGAAGCTTTGCTCTTTAAAATAAATTAAGATTGACTCTTATACGTTGTTCCTTTCCAAAATTATAGAGATTCAAAGATAGGGAAAATTTTTCGATCAAAATTTAACGATTATTTAATTTTTTGGATGTTGACTATTACATCATATGTATACAGAGTGGACCATGTATTTATCATTTGTGACGTATCTCGTTTGTTTTTGATAATATTAAAAAATGTTTTAGATGAAAGATAAATGGTTTCAATAGAATTGTATTACGATATAATTATTTTTCTCATAGATGGACGCATAGACATTATATAAGGTCAGATTCCTTTTCTTAAATATAATTATATATTTTTTAATATATTTATGGATTTTACACATCAATCCCTATTAAAAAAGTATAAAATCATCCAAGAAAAATCATTAGTTTAGGAGATATTTAATTATCTTCTAAATTGATTATTTTTCAATTTATATGATTATACTTTTTTATAGAGAATGATGAATTGTATCGAATGGTACATTAAAAAATATATGATTACGTTTAAAAAATTAATATTGCAATTTATATTCCCTTCACGATTCCACTTATGAGAAAATTAGTAATATCAAAGTATATTTCTTTCGAAAACGTTTAACTTTAATATGAAACATTTTTTTATAATATAAAAAATAGACGAGATACACTTTCGTGATAAAATTCAGGCTTCCATTCTTATATATATTCCTAAATCCTTTAGAATTAAGTAAACTGTTTAAAAAAATGTAAAAATAACAATTCCACGGAGAAAAAAAGAGAAATATCTCAGGTAAGTAGAGGTAAGTAAATATATAACATATAAAATTCCAAAAATTTCAATAAAGTCCAAAAATTTTGAAATTTCCAAGAATTTGACGTCATTTCCAAGAACTGCCGAAATTCTCGGAAAAATTTCTCGAACGACCTCCTATCAAGTTATGTTCTCCTAATACAAAGTCCAATTTTCGACCAAAAATTTTAAATTCTAAAAATTTCTAAATTTCCAAGAATTTGACGTCATTTCCAAGAACTGCCGAAATACTCGGAAAAATTTCTCGAACGACCTCCTATCAAGTTATGTTCTCCTAATACAAAGTCCAATTTTCGACCAAAAATTTTAAATTTTAAAAATTTCTAAATTTCCAAGAATTTCACGTCATTTCCAAGAATTGCCGAAATTTAAGTTTTTTTAAAATTTAATATACTTACCTTTTATACTTACCTTTTATACTTACCTTTTTATACATATTTTCAGGAACAAATCATTTTTTTATATTCATTTTACTTATATTCTAATTATATTAAATGCCCAGTAAAGTTCTTGCCAATATTTTTTTTAATTTCTTATTTTTAAAATATCAGCCGCAACTTTTCTGGATACTTAATACAATTTAATAATATTTAAAAAATTTACCTTTTATATAAATGCATCGTTTTCTTTTTTCTCATGTTTCCTCTGTGGAGATTGAACTGCAAACAGAAATATAAAAATGTACTGTTAATATACTGTCTATTTTATTCATCTTTCGACAATGATCGATGATCGATGCACAGTGTTGTAAAATTTTCTTTCCTCTTTTACTATAACTCGAATAGAATCGTGCGATTTGTAATCAATTTCAAATTGACTAGAAAATTTATTTAATTCGTTTGATTGAAGTCGTTTCAAAATTTTTAGAAGAGGCTTATAATACCATCTAGAATCCTAAGCACGATACTTTATCAAGTGTCTCGAGAATTTGGAAAGTAAAGTGTTTTGGAATCTTCTCTGATTAAATAAAATTGTACTCGAGATAAGATCAATTGAAAAAATTTCGTGGAGAACGGAAAACGGAAAGGAAGAACGTGAAAAGTGAAAGAAATATATCCTATCCTATTAACTTGTTATTGAAGTTCCTTAGTCACGAGATAGCCGCGAGATTTCGATGCTGGCTGGTAGTATCTTTGACTGACGAAATCGACGATAAAACATACAAATAGAAATACAATCTGTTAGAAAGTTTCAAAATATAAAAGGTCATAGTAGAAAATAATCTAAAAAATGTAAAAAATTATATTAAACTCACGACAGTTTAATTCGATTAAATCGTTTTACAAGACAGAAACTTTCAACAGAATTTATTTAATATATACTTAATCCGTGACGAAGCTGTAAAACCGCAGGCATAGATATAATCTTTACTTTATGCAAAAAGGACTAACTATTGAAAACAAAAATGTGAAACGAGTAATGAAACGTCTAATTTTGGGAGTCTGTGGATGATCGTATGTATAACATATAAAATACCTAATAAAATACGAATATTATAGAAAAAATATTGAAACTTCAAATACAATATAAATACAGTATAAATGGAATCTATTTCTATTTCTCCATTAAACTAAAAATTAAATTAAAAATTCCTATTAATCATACAATTTCTACGAATATCGAAAGCTGTACAAATAAAATAATCAAACTCAAAGATATTAAAAAGTATTCAAATTGAAATATGAACTTTGACAGCAAAGCTTTTTCTGCACCATCCATTAGTATATCTCTTGCCACAAATCACATACCCAATCTTAAATCGTGCATTACAATTTTCCGATTTCTAATCGTAAATTCAGTTGATCTATTATTATTTTTTTTTTTTTTTTTATGTCTAATACGTACATACATCACATTTGAAAGCGAAAATTTCCGAATCGGCGAAAGTTTCCCGTATCGGTGGGCGTGAAAATGTTTCCTGTCGCTTAAACGTACGGCACGCCATGTCCTTTATTTACAATCGTAAAATAGCATACTGCAACGCACTTAGCAATCATCGTCTTCAAATATCTGAAGACTGATATCTACCACGTCGTCTGCAACGATACAACCGTGACTCGAAGTGATTTATCCACCGGCGATAGAGCGGGGAATTTTACCGTCGATTAAACGACGAAATTGAACGAGATAGAAGGCGATATCTCTCGTAAAAAGAAAGCGGTGAATCAACTATTGCGCAAGTTGGTGGCTATTTGTCCTATTTTACGGAACGCGATGTCCTAGTAAATGCTTACCGATCGCGATTCGAAAATATATAATGTATTCGTGGAACACATTGGAAAATCGATTCTTCGAAGAAAGGCAAAATAATTTTTTGTAATAATAAAAATCTAGAATAGTATTTGTTTCAAGAATCAACAGTGTCGAAAATGTTTCACGAGTGTATTAATAGCGTGTGTATCTAGCTTGGTGATAAGACCTTTAAGGTTAGGTTTGGAAAGAATTCGATTTGGCATGGAATGGAATGGAATTATTTAATAAATTTTCTAGTGCTAGAATGTTTGTTCCATCATAGTTTTCATTTGGATTTCGCAAAGTTTTCACGTGAAATATTCCTACGGCCTTGGCACTTCCTCCACGCCGTCGCGTGGAACTCGATCGATAATATGCATGAGTTGGAATCGTATAAAATTAAGATTGAACGAGAAACGTAATGCTATTAGTCGGATGTTTTTGTTTGAAAGTTTGATTGGGAAGAAACATTTGGACATCTTATAGATTATCGATATTATATTCCGCTAAAATAAAAATGGCGGATCCAATAGTAATTTGGATCAACTCTTCCATAGTTCTCTAATTTTTTTAATCATTTAGAAATCTAACTGAGAGAACAAAAGTTCTCAAATCGATCGTTTTTGCTTCGAAATGATTCGCGGAAATAATTATTTTCCCAAAGAAAGGAATCATCATCACGGATCATCACGGAGGAAATATTTTTTCGTCACTTTATACGGAAAATAGTATACGAGGATAAAATCATCATCAATCCAATATCTCGATACCATAGAAATCGTTTGACGTCTCGTATAATTCAAAGATGGATTCCTTCGTTGGAATGATGCGACGAATAAGTCAAAATGCGAGGTGAAACTTGCTCTATGTATTCAGGTACCTGAACTCGACTCTCTTTCCCATCGAATACGCGATCTCCTCTTCCGTAAATACGCGAAAATATGTACATACACGGACGAAACTAAGAGAAAGTCATCCTCGCAATATCGAATCTAAAGCGCACCTGTAATACGTGACAGATGATAATATTAGACCTCGTGGATACGGATGCGCGCTGTAAATCGACCGATTCCTCCGCTTCCTGCCTGATTTATCGCATCCGCTTGTTTTCGACCACGTTCTAACCGTTTTACGGATGAATTATTTCCTCTAAGATCGATTAATCTTCTTACATAAAGAGATGGCGCAAATTGAATGATTAAGCTCGAGGCAACCGTTCAGATTCTTGCCAGAATGTTGAATAATATATAATGCAACTTTTAACAATATCATTATACGATTATTAAATCTGAACAATCAATAATATTAAGAATACTGAAATAAGATCGTGGAGAAGATAAAGTTCTTTCGAATTCTTACAAGTTTTGAACTTTCACAACTTTATTGATCAATACTTGATTGATAATAGTTCCTTGCTTTGATACAATCTTTTCCAAGATTTTATTAATTCTATTTACTCGCTTCATATGCGACAATTTAACGATTGATAAGATTGTTTTAGAATCTTTAACTTTATCAGATTTCTTAAAATTTTTTCGATGTATTTCGAATTATATTATACACTTTGCTTAAATATTACTGACCGATTATTACGATATTCCTAAGTTTTTTATTATTATGAACAATTTTATGCTCGGTAGTGGCAAATGATTGTGCATTCCTTTTACTTTCAACCAGCTTCAAGTACACGAAGCGTAATCAAATTCCAGTTACGTACGTTCTCCTTATTCGCGAACTTTCATGCATTGGTACTGGACTGGACAACACGCCCTAGATGTTCCATTACCATCTACGTTTGCTCTATTTCACCATGTCGGACACGTGTCGTTTCCAGATATCTCATCTACGACAATTCCATCGAATATAATAATAATCGATAATACGCGTCTCGTTCGTTAATCAAATGTCAAGTTCATAGCTTATTATTTCGACACGAAAGAATAAAACATGCCTCAACCTGGAGGAATATTAATATTCTTTACAGGTATACCTTCCTTAACGGGGAGGTCACAACGCAAGAAAATTTTTGATCACCGACCGTACGTGATCAAAATGTAAAAATTGTTACGAGTGATTTATCTCGTGTTGAAGAAAGTTGCCGAATTTTCGTCTTTTTTTTCTTTCTTTCTTTTCCTTTTTTTTTTTTTTTCAGTCACGTGTCTCTGATGCAAACTTCCGCGTGAACTCGTGTAACCGGTCATAGCCATATTTTAGATAGAATCGTCCGAGACAGAGAAACGCGAGGCATTTCATTCTCAAAGTTCAGTGATATTTGAAAGGATCCCTCGGGATGTTGCGAAACAAGCGAAAAGTGAAAACGAAGATACGCAAGAAATGTGTAACGTGAGGTTAAAGAAAAAAAATTCGACCGACGAAGAAACTGGACCAGCAAGACAATTGTGAAAAACTTTAAATTATTCTGTACACGTAATTTATATAAATATTGTATTCTTCTTGTTCTTCTAAAATAAAATAAATATTAAAAACACTTGCTTTATTTATTCATTTTATACCTTCTTCCTCTTCTTTCGTGTCACACGAAATCCGAATATAATTTAATATTTCTCGCCTCGCTAATAAATATATAATGGCAAATAATAATTAAGAGATGA
Organism: Apis laboriosa; assembly: GCF_014066325.1. Lineage (NCBI taxonomy): Eukaryota > Metazoa > Arthropoda > Insecta > Hymenoptera > Apidae > Apis > Apis laboriosa. Next base: position 4,620,335 of record NW_025221370.1, read on the forward strand.
AAAATTTCGAGAAATCTCTTCATCGTGCATACGTCTTTCTCCAAGAACGAAGATTTCCATCGACAGTTTATTCAGTGATAGAGAGATAAGAATCCACACGCTCTACCATTTAAGGCACAATCACATTTTTTCTCGGGAAAAATGAGATAAATCGATTCAAACGTCTGCGATCGAGATGTACGTGCGTTTCTATTCGTGAATAAATCTCGAATCTTCGAAATCTTCGAAATCTTGTTGTCTGAAATTTTTTCTGCGTTCATTACGTTGGGGTACCGTTAAAGGTCGAGAAACGAGACGGGCCATTCAGGTGTCCATAAACCGCTTGGCTCGCATACACGTGGAAAATATAAGAGGAGACGTTGCGTTTCGCGAATTCGTCTCTAAGGAACGCACCTTTCACGTGCGTTGGCCTCGATCCGCACGAAAGAGATTCGAGCGAAAATATATTCGTTGGTTTCGATGATCAAAGAGGCCCGCCGCGTCTTCCTTCCGCATCTCTGAACGGAGGAACAATCGCCGCCTCGTTGCCAGTCGTGCCACGGTTACGTGCATCTCGAGCCATCACGCTTGATTGTTGTTTGTTACACCTTTCTGGAAATGATGGTGGTTTGCGTTGAACCAGGCAGATAAAATCTGTTTCGAACGGTTATCTGGGAACGCATTAAGCGCTCCATTCGTGGCTCGATGGAAAGTAATCGAATAATTTATGAGGGTTTTTAAACGTTCGATCGTTTCCAATCTGCATTACGAGGGATCCTACGAGTGAATGTCTTGATATTTTCGTGGTGTTGTTGCCTTTGGCACGAGCGAAATTTCGCTTTCGAGTTATGCTGAATTACGCTTCGTTTCGTTGTGACGAAGGAACGACAAACGGAGAAAAAATTAATGAAGAATAATAAGACAGGAATTTTAATGGTAAAATTTAATTTCATTCTCGGAATTTTTCGAATTGAAGAAATATTTCAAGAATGCTCTGGATAATTTTCCAGATAACTTTTATATTATCATTTATTATATTTAATTAAACTCCTAATTAATACGTATATGCATAGTACACAATACAATAATTATTCCTGTCCTTTGCTTCGTTCAAAACTATATTTTAAACAAATAACAATTATCTTATTTACATAAGATACAATTCAAACGCACATAAATTATGCTTTTTACGTATAATTTCTTTTTCGACAAATATCCTTCAATTTATAATTTAATAATCTAACAATCTAGAAAAAGAAATTCATAAAACACTAATTCGAGAACAAGTTTTGAAACTTTGGATCGATTAAAAGATTACTTACTTACCATTTTACCAAGTCCTGGTGAACCGAGAAATTAATCCAGAATCGTTAAGAAAGAACACGTTTCTTTTTTTCCCATGCCATACCATTTTCAACATAATTCCTATAAAGGTTTGAAAATTGGTTAACCGTTGGTTGGGAAAGCGGTCATAAAGTGGGATTCGAGAAAAAAAGAGGAAATCCTCGTTTTTTTCCCTTAATCGTTTCACTTATTATCAATTCCAGCCTCCTTGCCTACGACACGTTTCACGTTTCAAAATTATACGCGCGTAAATAATTCACGAGGATGGCTTCAATCACGCGAATCCCTGGTGAACTGGTCAAACCGAGCCCCAAACGCGCACCTATTAATTAAATACAATCGATAAATTTGGGACGACAACCGCGTTCAATTAGCCACGCTTGTGTTACAAACATTCACGATGAATGTAACAAACATCGAAAGTTCGACAATGGGTCCCCTGATTTAGCCATTAATTAAGTCCCGAGACGATCCTTCGTCGACTCGAGTCGTCTAATTAACTGGATCACCGCCATATTTGGACGCGACATCCCTTTAAAGAAAATTCTTTTCTTTCGTATTCATTTTCGTTCCAGCATCGTTCCTTTCGATTTATTAGATTAAGATCTTTTGAGATTCATAGGTATTCAAATTCGAACAGAAACTTGATGGATAAATTTGGTTTTTTTAAATTTGGTTTTGTTTAAAAAGCTCACCTCGTACGCGTGCCAATATCTGCTTCTCTTTCCTGCTCTCTCTAAAAAAAAGAAGAAGAATTAAAATTATTTGATTAAAGTTAAAATTCGAAAAATATTTCCGCCTCTCTTTTCTTCCAATTCCTCAAGCTCACTCTGCTTCGATCGATTTTACGCACGAGAACGGGTTCCGGGCATCGAATAAAGGAAAGAAATCTTCGAAGGCGAACGACACCTGTGGAAGGATCCATTGAAACCGGATATTATTAAGCAAGAGGAGGGGGAGGCTGTCGTGCACTTGACATTGGCCGAAACCAGTAAGCCGTGATCCTTCCGTGGACACTCAAACACGAAACTAGTCCGACCGCTTTTCTGCCGGTCGTTGACAGCCGAATGGGCCAATCTTTTATCGATGAAACGAGCCGACTCGATCTTCGCTTGCCAAGGTCGATGAGAAGGAAGGATCTCTGGCGCGAACATGAAACTTACGTTTCGCACGTAACACAATGCGCACCGCACCGTGATACCTTGAAATCGGCTTAGAACTCTCTGTTTCGCTCGTTAACGCGCTCTCGTTAGCGCAACATCGAATCTAGAAGAACTTCTCCGGTTATGGTCAAGGTTCGAGTCGTCGCGGGCAAGGAAAGGATTGAGCGATGAGGGAAAAATCCAAATTTTCAGAGGAACGATTGAATTTTATTATATGGGAGGAATTTTTTTTTTTTTTAGATAAGAGAACACGATTGTAAATTCTATTTAATAAGATTAATTTACGCGACAGTTAGCAAGCCCGATGCATATCTCTCGGGGAAAGGTTTATTAAGTCTTATTAAGCGAATTTATTATTCTTCTACGAATCGAGGGGAAAGAATTAATGGAGGATTGTAAAAAGGCATCGTAAATGGTTGTAATAAATGAAGATTAATTGGGTAATACTGGTCTCTTGTAAATCACCGTAGCGATAGATTGGCCGACGAGATAAAAGTTATTTTTCTCGTAGTAGTATAAGAAAGTAACTTCCATATTAGAAAGGTTGTGGAAACTTCTGCGAAGCTACTTGTATTTATTTAGATAAGTGGTATTCGAATATTCGATACGTTCGGGCGTTCTCTTAGAAGGAGAAAAATTCTCGAAATTAGCATTAAAAATCGTGCTTCTTTCTAAAAATGTTATGGGGATTATATTATACGCGATGAAAACAAACTTTATCGATAAATAGGATTCGATATTTGCATAAATTTTTATTAACGTTTCTTAATCAGGTCGAAGTTAGAAATATTATTTGAATTTTGCTTTTTATAAATATTCATTGGAACAAAGTTCAAAAAATTATCCTCATTAAAACGTTACATATCGATATAACAGCATACAATCGATATATACTATTGTATATATAAAATTATTATATTATTATAATAAACTAGCGTCACAATATTAGATAAATTTTGCATAAAGGTAATTTACAACGATTTGAATCGAAACGTTAATATTTGCGCGTGGCAAACGCTGTGGTGGTCGCTGTGAAATATCGAACGTATAATACTACTGCACTTACACAGATAGCTTGGATCACTCTCCATTTCCGCGGCGATTGTCCCACGATCGTTGGCTCAAGAAACTGTGTCACGCTTTCTGCATCACTACTTGGCCACCACGCGGTCGCCGATCGAACGAAACCTATCCCGGTTCGTTCGTGTTCGTGACAACGGTACCGACCTTCCGCTTTTATCGATGGAGGCCCCCTGGCCAAGAATCGAAGGTGGCATTACAGACACGACCTATAGTCTCGTGAAATAATCGACGATTACGGAGATGGGAAAAAATCGAATGGGCCATTACGATATCGCTTTCAACAACTCTGTCGCCGAGCTGATCGAACGATAAACGATTACTACGCGCTCCTTACGAAACGATAATTGGATTTTCCTTCCGGCCAATCTTGCTTTCCGTGACACGAAAGGCAGTCAGATGTTCATTTCGGTGTGTAAAACTTCGATATCGATTGAGAATCGAGAATGATCGTGATGTTGTTTCTTCGACGAAAGAATCTAGTTTTTCTAATTAATCTAAACGAAGTTCTTGAATGTTTGGTTGGTAGGATCGTTGGTATTTCTCTCGTCGATTTTTAAGTTTTTCAAGGTGAAGTTGGAAGAGCGCGAGCAACAGCGGTCGCCTTAAGAAACCTGATCCGAAAGAATCCGCGCGACTCTTGATCCCTCTTTAGGTATCGTTTCCCCTTTCGATGCCAGTCGGTTTTCCCCATTGGGAAATCGATGGAAACGGAGAGAGAGAGAGAGAGAGAGAGAGACAGAGACGTGATTCTATTAAGAAACGTGTTAAACTCTTGCGCGTTCTTGCGTTTTCTGGAATGCTCGTAAAAGAAGATCGAATTTCTTTGTCGAAATTTTTCAACATTTTTCCTTCGTAAGCTCGTCGTCGTTCCTTTGAGTTTAAAAATCTATCACCTTCAGCGATCAGCTGAACTAGACCGTATATTCGAACGTAATATCTTTTACTTTCAGATCGTTTATTCTCTTTTATTGTGAATGGTAATCGAATTTCCATTCCTAAAATTCTTACTTCGTATCACTCCAATACTATCACTCCACGCTTCAAATTCTCCTCAAAAACTTGTAAGAAAAAAAAAAAAGAAAGAAAAAAAAAGCGTGTCTGAAAACGTATTCCATTTCGCTTTTACTTAAAAGCATCAAAATTCGTCCACGTTATTCACCACGATACAAATTCCCACGAATGATCGATTCCTTTCGCCGTGCCCTGTCGCTCTTGCCATTTTTCTGCCCCGGAATTTCCCCATCCACGGAATTGTGCAAGTATCGTTCAATTTCCAATAGCAAACTCGAAAGTCGATAAAAGAAAAAAGAAGAAAAAAGAAATGACAGTGACGTAACGTAGTTTCTTCTGCCGTGCGGTTTCACTCGAACGAACGCTCGTCTAAACGATATTTCCCGTTTTTTTCTTTTTTTTTCAGACAGTTATCAAGGTCCGCGGTGTGAGAAATCGCGATCGAACAGAAACCGGATCCCTGATTCTAATCGGCGAGAAAGCTTTGTCCACTCCTCTTTGTTCCCCTTTCTTCCTCCCCCTCCATTCTCCTCCCTTCAGGGTCCACGGTGTGGCGTTCGAATTATTACGACTTCGCGTCGTAACCTTAAAAACCGGCCTGCCGTTAAATCATCCAGAAATTTTTTTCACTTATCGCGTGTCCGCTCTCCCTTCTGAATTCCTTACTTTCTATCGAAGCTAAGGAATCGAAAAAGAAAGCACGAAAAGGAAACCACGGTGTTTACGGTCGACGATAAATTTAGAATGCGTTCGAGCATGCGATCTTTCATTCGATAAATTCCCGTTTAAACAGCTATTTCAAAATCGATATACTTATTATGCAATCTTATTTCCCACTCCCTACCAACAGCGAGGTTAATTAGAACATGTTAATGTGTTAAACCATGTTTCGTGTCTTGTCTCGATTTCATAATAGTTTGAAAAGTGTTGTTTTTCTCTAACCGATATCGATAAATTACTCGATCTGATCGACTGTTCGATCGATACTAGTGGAGAGTAATAATTCCAATTATTCGATAACGTAAGAAACTTTTCTCGGTTTCTATTGTTTCCTATACTACAAAATGTTTTGACGTTGAATCGTTATGAATAATGGCTTCCTGGAATTCACGAATATTTATATTTCGAATATTTATTCATCTCTAAGCCCGAGTATATATATTTTTCAAATCGTCAAAATATCACGATAGCGTGATTCTTCGATCCTCTCGATATTCGGCCATTTGTTAATTAAGGATCAATTACGCCTGGAATTCACGAATATTTATATTTCGAATATTCTTCGATCTCCAAGCCCGAGTATTTATATTTTTCAAATCGTCAAAATATCACGATAGCGTGATTCTTCGATCCTCTCGATATTCGGCCATTTGTTAATTAAGGATCAATTACGCCTGGAATTCACGAATATTTATATTTCGAATATTCTTCGATCTCCAAGCCCGAGTATTTATATTTTTCAAATCGTCAAAATATCACGATAGCGTGATTCTTCGATCCTCTCGATATTCGGCCATTTGTTAATTAAGGATCAATTACGCTTGGAATTCACGAATATTTATATTTCGAATTATATTTATTCATCTCCAAGCCCGAGTATTTATATTTTTCAAATCGTCAAAATATCACGATAGCGTGATTCTTCGATCCTCTCGATATTCGGCCATTAATTAAGGATCAATTACGCCGTTTCCTTGTTAATTGTGCGATTGACAAGACTCTGTGTCTATTCATACCCCTCTATTGAATCCAACATCTGACACGATACAACCTTTGCCACGGAAATCACCTAATCGAGCCCCTCTCTTCTTCTGTCGTTGCATAATACGCGAATAATAATCGTCTGACATTTAAAGAATTATTTCTCCATTGGTGAACGACATACGTGAAGGACTCGTGCATGTGTATTACTTAGAAATCACGATTCAAGTATTAAGCCGGGTGACGAAAATAAATTGCGAGTCATCAGCCGGCTGTCCGTCTCGTTTTCGAGGCAGACAGATGAACATAAAAGTGTAGATGAGAGAGAGCTCTCTCGCAACGAGATGCAATGGTCCGGACGTAAACACATGCATCTCCTAAACACGTTTATTTTTTGAATGTAATTGACTCGTATGAATGGTGGATACAAAACGTTTTGTATCCTCGTTGTTCGACGTGCGTATTACCTTGATATATTGTCCGTTGCGTTTGTTGGATCCAGAGATTGTTAGAGCAAATAACTATTTTATTTTGTTTGAATGGTGATGCATTTGAAGAATTGGATACATTAATATTTGTTATTTTAATATTTGAGAAGAGAGAACGAGATTTTTCTACTGTTGTTGGTATAGAGTGGTTTCTCTGATAGGGAATAAATAATCGTGACAACGATGGAGACAACAAATGTTAGAGATAATTATACTTACTTTTGATTTATCGAATAATATTTTTTATGCAGTTGGTAAATTAATTTATTTGGAACAACCATTCGTTTCTTTTTCATCTTTCATTTCAAATTGTTTCCGCATCGGTGATTAAATATCTGTTTGCAATAATTTTCGAGAAAGAAATCCTCGAAGCAATCGAAGCCAATATTGATAAATCGTCATATTTGATGAATATTCGAAATTCACACCTAAAAAAAAAAAATCATTTAGAATTTATAACAAGCATCGAAATGAGATTATAATTAACACGTTCACGTCCGATAGAATTATTCAAGATTTACATTGTAAAAATTAAATTCGTTCAAAAGAGAAGGAGCAAGGAATGCTTGAAATCATCCATAAAAACGAGATTCTCTTTTAACGAGACATTGGGAGGGGAGATAAATAAAAATATTTGGAAAACGGTAAAAATAACAACGACAGATTTTATAGCCTTACCATTTATAACTTCATTAAAGAGGCACGCGAACGAGCCAATTTGGTGTCGCGTAAAAACCTGACACTCTCACCGATTAATAATTAAATTATTGTATGTTCATGCTTAACGAGCATACTCGAAAAAGTTCCTTTCCTTCGTTAGAAAGTAGAGATAATTCATATGGTTAACTAAACATAATTTTACACGCGTTGAAGTCGTGTGATCAGCAAAAGAATAAAGCACGTGGCGAAAAAAGTGACTGTTGAAGACTGAAAACAAGAAAAAATAGAATTTAAATAGAATTCGAATCGATAAAGAAGTATCAATTTTTATAAAAACCTGCTTTTGATTCCACTTCTCATCTTCTTTAAATCAAATTCGATATTTAATCTTTCCTCCAGATTTTTACACAAATGTTACTGAATTTTTAAATATTGATCTTTATCGGATCTCTTACTTCGTTCTTGAAAGATCCAATCGCTTTTTTGAATTAAGATTTATTCAAAATCACGATTATTCTTTTCAGGAATGATCAATTTAAAAGTTGAGAATTATCTAATGAAAATTTCGAAGCTTTCACGAGAAAGATTTACGTACTTATCTACGACTTCCGGATGTGAACTGCGTAGAAATATTATCTCAACTTCTCCAGCAATGCGGTTATCTTCATCGAAGGTCAATACGCTGATATTATCGTGTCCTGGTGATGTCGGTATCTTTATACACTAATTATATTCGCGTTATGGATCAACGATCACCAATAACGATCGTTCTTTAATCAATGCATTTAGATATATTCCAAATTAGAATTTTAATTAAAAACCGACAACTGATACTATATATATTGAATCGACTTTTAGAAAGTCTTTATCCTTTTCTTCCTTTTCTTTTTTTCTTTTTTTTACAAAAATATAAATTTCTCGATTACGTTATTAATTTGCAATTATTTTTATAAACTTTTCTAAGCTCTCCTCTCAAAACAGCTCGAAAGTTGATAAAAATAAAGAAAAGATCGCTTCGTTTGTTAGCAAAGCAAGGTGAGGTGGGTGGATCCCCATTTCACTTCTCCGAACGATCGCAAATCGAAAGTATTCTTTTCTGCATTTGCATTGGAAGCAGTGATTAAAGTGGCCATAAATCGGACGTTAGTAGGACGATTTTAATGATAGTATCGAAATTTAGTAGCCGTCTCAAGCGCACGCGTGCATACTTCCGGTGTCCATCGTGAGCATCGACGCCTTTCACTTGTTCCGCAGAATCGTTAATTCGGATCCAACCTTCGATCGCCTCGTTTGTACGGTGAATTTATTGCGGGTGTCGTTGGTGCGCGTGCGCATACCGAGGGAGATGTCCATCCGGGAAACGGATACGTCGTACAGACACGCGGAAACGGAACGAAGGGAGAGCAAAGGCGCTCGTTAAAATGTCTCGGCTCTTATACCTGAAATTTAAATTAACACGTGTATTGCGTAAACGTTCCGACATGGTGTGGTGATCGTGAAAATTGATCCGGCTCGAATACTTTTAGATCAATCATTGCATCGATAAATTTCTTTTAAAACTTAAAAATTTGATTTCTGAAAATTGAAAACGATCGTGTTCCTTATTTTATAGATTAATATTAAAATTCTTACCTAACCTATTATCTTCTTACAATTTAATTTCATCATCAATTTCGTTCATAAATCTTTCAATCCGAATAATATTTATCCCCTCATCTTCGAATTAAATTCGAAGAGGCAAGTGTTCGATAGATTGTAAATGAAAAATTTCCAAAATTATCCAAAAAAATGTTTTCTCTAAACCATGAGAAAAGCGTAAAGAAAGGTAATAGATCCATGTAGAAACTCGACCAAGTGACTCGATTCGTAAAAAATTCGATTTGTTCATTGGACGAACGTGAAGACGCCTCGTTGAGCGCGAAACAATCGCGATCGACGCATAAATCACGCGGATGACAGGTTCGACGAAAGAAGTTGGGAAGAAAAAGAAAAGGCTCGAAGACAAGTAGAGGCGTCGTGTTCGAATCTGTGATCCAGCGATTGGAGAGCTTTCGTTCGCGTGGATCCTTGTTATTACGTTCATTAGCGCAATCGAAGAGAGGTGTTTACACCTCTATCGTTGCGATGCAACACTCGGTGCACCTTCCCTTCACCTTCTCGCGCTCTCCTCGACGCGGTTTGCACAATACCGAGGTTTTGCACAACGCTCGAGGAACGCTTGTCGAGCGTTCCGTAAGATGAGACGAGGACAAGGACAAGGCCAAGTTCATTCGCGGATCATCACGCTTTCTATCTCGAGTTGCGATTCCTCGAGTTGCGCAGCATCCTTATCTATTATATGGAATTTTCTTTCCACGAAACATTCTATCCAGTTGGCTTTGTTCCTTTGAATTTGAATTTGTTATTATTAAATACTTATATCTCTACATCATTTCTTTCTTTCTTTTTTCTTTTTAATAATATTTGTATATGTGATTCTTGCACAATACTTTAACGATCTCTGATTAATTTTATCAGGAGATAAAAATCGTTTCACTTCTAGTAAGAAGTTGAACACCGATGATTTATACACCGGTAATCCAGAGTAATTCGGAGTAAAAAGTTGATCGATTTAATTTCTGAATGATTGGAATATCATTCGTTAATTTCCGAAGGGCAACGGCAAGAAATGTTAATAAGATAAGTGCACCCGTTTTTTGCCTCGTGATAATTGCAACAGAGTTTCTAACGCGTTTCCATATACAGCTATGGGATAAATAGTTTGGCGCAATTGTCTGATCTGTTTATATGCTTCGTAGACAAAGTGAAACTAAATGCGAGCAGGTCAAGGTGCGCAGGAAGCAGGAAGATCATTCGGAAGATCAATGGTTAGATGAATCGTACACTCATTTTCGGTCGAGCGACACTAGCGCCACATGGCTATTAACTAGAACTCGATACACCTCTTCTTTAATTATTTTTTCTTCTTTATTATATTTTTCTACGGAACAATGGCAACACGTTTCGTCGATGGATGAAATTATAATTTTTAATTTACGTAATATGCGTCAAATCGATGAAACGAATCGTCAATGAATCGAAGGCAAACCTTTTTAAAATTCCGAGTCGGAGGATAATCCACGACGAAGACGAGGTAACGAACCGTGGTACGAGATTCGTCCCAGGTCGATTGGAGATATTAGCGGCGTGGGAGTCACGAGACTATGCAGTCACGAAGTATCATCGTTCTAAAGTTCAAACAAAAGGTAAAGTTCAAATAAAAGTGAGAATGTAACGGGATATTATTGACTCGAGGCACACGCTTAATGTTGCGCCTTGATCGTGGTCTCGCGGCCTCGTTCTTCCTGTCGACGATCGATCGAAATGTCAGAGTGATTAATACGAAGATTTCGTGCTTCAACTTGTAAACATTTCCTCCCTCTATTCTCCTTTAACTGATAATCATCATAATATATCTAATATACAATTAATCACAAACGATTATTGCGTTACCTTACCTAAAGAAATTCACCTAAGTCTAATTTTTAACACTATGAATGAACCGATGAAACGACACTAATAGCCATATTGGCTATTAAGTATTAGAACTTAAATTTTGTTTTATATTAAGCTTTATAAATACGTAGAGTATTGTATCAAATGTGAAGCAACTTTTTTTTATTAGGTGAATATCGTTTCACAGTATTTACGAAGTGAGAACAAAAACGTGGTAATAAATTGCACAACGGGGAATAATAATTTAATCGTCTAATTGTGCGGGAAATAATTATCGCGATCATTATCGATACGTAACAAAACGAAACTGTAATATCATCACGCAACAGCATTGAATTCCACTCTCTCTTCCTTACGTGCTCGTGATCCTAACTGTGGAATATCGTTGAATATTGCTGTAAAATAAATTATGATGCTCGTTCATTACGATTATTTTTAAAATCTTTGGTAGACAATCTTTCTTTTTTTAACGTTAAGAATATATTTCTACGTTCCAAGCATCGTTATAAAATCGGCCGATCAAACTATTAATCGGAGTATTAACTATGTTAATTAAAATAGAAAGGAATATCAGCTCAAGAGATTATCATATTGAAATATGGATTGTGAAAAAATGTTGAAAGTTTGATTAATATTTTATAATTTACACGTTTACACTTTCTATTAATTATTACGATTATAATATATTATTTATAGCGATATTATTTATGTAATATCTTCTTATCACAATTGCGCAATTAAAAATTGAATGAAACGTAGGTCAAAATAATTTAATTTTTCTTCTTCCAAAAAAAAAAAGAATTAACAAATTAAATTCCCATTGAATCAAATAAAAAATAAAAGTAGTCGGTAATAAAAGAATTTAACAACTAATAAATATTTAACAACAATATTTATTCGTACGATATATTATACCTTTCCCATGATTGTTCTCCATAAAGTGCACACGTTAGATCCACACGAGTGGCGCGCATGCATCCGATAATTTAATTAAAGGTTAGAGACAACGATCGTTGTTCTCCACGCATCAACCTTCCTCGGCTCGTTCAAGTACGGGAACTCGAAACAAAGTTTAATCGCATTTCGAAGGAAAGGACACACTTTGACTTCGTGACACGATCGATGTTTCGACATTTAAAACGTTGCCAGTAGTCCCGTTTCGCTTCCTTTGTCTCAGTTTCAACGTCTTCAACTATTATCCTTTCGAGCGTGTGAAACGGATTGATCCTCGAATGGAAGCATATGCGAATAGTTGAGAAGTATAATGAAATCGATACAGAATGTTAAAAGAAAATGGTTTAAAGGGAAAGTTGCAGAGGAAAAATTAACCCTAAACACAATTTTTCTTTACTAATCTTAGAAATAGAATATTTTTAAATAGGCTAAAGTACTTTTAGAGTGCAAAGAATTAATTATTGAATGAATAATATGACAACTTATGTCACCGTAATGATGTGTAAAAACGCATGATTCGAAAATAATTATAAGAGGAGTCAACGCGGAAGGGGTTGACGAGCAATGGACGCTGAAATCGTCGACTTCTCGCGTGCGAGATAAAGAACGAGAGATAAGACGTGGAACGCATTTACGCGCGTTATTGATCTGACATGTTCGGGAGGTTAAAGTGAAAGGTTTAAGGAAACGTATTTTCGAAGCACGCCTTTCTCGTTAATTCTCCAGCATCCGCTGATCCTGATCGAAATTCAACGTTTCAGCGAAATTACCGTGAAATTACCGTTCCCGTTATTGGATACCTCCTTTCTTCCACTCGTTGGAACATCACTTAAATGATCTTTAATAAAACCGTTGAGAGATCTCTTAATTTCGTATCTTCTTAATACTTGAAATGAATCTGCAACTTTTTTGGCACGTATCAATCTGCGTATTATTATATACATCATGGATAATTATAAATAGTTGTGAGACATTATTTGGAATCTTGATGCAATTTTCTTGTTATCCCCTAAATTATCACTTTCTTAAATAGATTTCAAATATTCTTAAATTTCTTGAAATTCTCATTTAATTCTTCAATATCTTTATATAATGTATCATCATTCTCTAAACATTATTTTTAATTAATTAAGGATAAATTTATATAAGCAATCGATCTACCATCGAATTATTTAATTTCTCAAAAATTTAAAGGTCAACTGTCTTTAAGCTAACATCTAATCTTACATCCTATCTGCGAGTCCTCCTCCTTAAAATTCGTTTCCATGGGAACGAAGAAATTGCCCGATATATTACACATCCGTATCGTGTGTCTTCCCATGACGTAGAAAACTGGTCCGTCACGTTTATTGCTTCATCGCACTGTCATCGTAAAAAGCATCCGCGTGACAGGATTTCCACGTAGACCGCGTAGGCGGATTTTCTACCCTGGTCCGGTTCTAGGACTGCACACGCGGCATATTATGTAAACCTCGTTTCCTCGCGCGTTCCGCGTTACGTAAATCTATGAAAATTATGTAATGGAATCCACGAGACGTCGGATGATGACACATCGAAGTGGAGATCCGTCGTTAGAGTCGGCGCGGCGTTGCGGATTATACAGTGAAAGTAGTTGCGACGTCATTTTTGACAAGCCATTCGTCCATTTCTAACGATAAGTAGAATTTACATTACTGCCATTTTAAAGACCACATGTGTACACTCGGGAAAGAAAGTTAATTTAAAAATAAAATTAACCCTAAAATGATTTTGATGAAAATTTATAATTGATTGTATATTTTTTTGGCGGAAAATCTCTTCGAAATCAATAATCCTTTTCCTCGAGTTTTAAATATAATTTTGTCACATTAATAAAATCGATCAATTTTATATTACTATTACAAAATTATATCGAAAGAAGGATATTGAAATTTAAAGAGTTAAATTTGTGCTCGCATAAAATATAGAAGACTTTCTTACTCCGATTGTGATGACTTTGAAGTTTCTTTAACGCGTTCTACTTGTTTCTCCCTTACAAAGTCCACTGTTTTCGAATTATTTCCAAATGCGAATCGAGCAAATGTGAATTTGTTGTACGCTTTCTACTCTTACCCCCTCGTAAATCTATTGGTCACTCATCGCCTTTTGTAATACGGAACGCAACAAACGATAATTAGTGGATATTATTTGTAGGGTGGACTTTCGTGGAATTATAGTATTTTTAGAGTTGCCTCAAGATCCGAGCCCGACAATTCGCAAGTTATTGTAACGCAGATCCTGTTTAATTTGTGTTTTATGTTTTCCCTCCTCAATTAAATTTCGTTGCTAATGGTTTCTTAACTGCGCAACAATAGGCTTGCATCAAAATAGCAAATCGTCGAAGACATGTGTGAATCGGATGATGTATATATTCAACGCGAAATTTTCACATTGACCACGATGTAAATTCGACGATTTATCGTCTCTATGACAGCTGTGAATTCTAATTTGCATTCTTTTCTTCTTTTAGGTTAGGTAATAAAATAGTTTACGAAACTGCCGCTGAATAACGGAGAAACGAAGAAAAAACTTCACTTATGCTTTTATCTAGTTTATGGATTCTTTTTTAGTCGATCGGAAACACGTTGCTGATTCAAGATATACGTAAAATATCGTTGAGACAGAATTCCTTTTTCAATCAATCGAGTCGTATTTTGTTTTATCGACCGTCGGTTGATTCGGTACCAATCGGTAACAAGTACTTCGTCATGTACATGCTTAAGCTAAGGAAAGCAATGATTAAATACGATAATTATCGAATATTGCGTTTCGATATCCAGGGCTCTCGCAATCCGGAAACGGTTCGATTTACGAGGCTTCGAAATCGAGGGGAAATTGTTCCAACTTTATTAAAGAGATCAATCGCCATAGAGAAATTTCACTGACAATTGCGGAGACAATTTTGCCCAGAACTCGGAAACGTTGCAAAACATTCGATCGAACTACATTTCTTCGAACTACGATTTGCATACACTTTCGAAGAAATGTCAGCGTGAATATATCTGGAGAAATGCGGGAAATGATGTGAATTTTATACTACGATCTAACAGGAAATGATCGAAAATACGTTTGTTTTATTAACGCAAGTAATGATTGGTTAAGAATTGGATAAGAATAATTTTTATACTTAATATATTCCAGAAGAATGAAATAACGAAATTTCGACTTTTATATATTACATATGCGCAAATAAAAAATTTGTACGAATCGAGTTTTTGAATTTGAAATATAAAAGAAAATTTCATCCACGAGCTCGGGTTGAACCTTGCTTAATGTAAATTGAAGAAAGAGAGAAAGTCTTAAGAACAGATCTTAGAAAATATTGCATGGAAATTATGCGACTAAAGTTATGTTTCACTTCCTCAATAAAATGGAGTCCAGTTGTAAACTGGAATTGCATTTTGTAACACGGAATAGTTTTATGTTACTTCGCGTTTTAAATTAAATTTCCTCTATTTTATATCGTTCTTGAAAAAGAAGACATATTCGTGCCACATCTCCATCGAGCACTTCTCATACATACTCATAGTTTCGTTTGAATATTGAAATCGTCTCCCAAGGTGTACCAGTTAAACCGAAATTATTATTTTCTCCGGTGAATATTCAAACAACAGTTTGCCGTAGAAGTCACGATGGATACAGTTTAGACGAATGGCGGGTTTCAAAGAGCTTTGTGTGCTCGGGATTCTCGAAGAGCTTTGTAGGTTTGCTCGACGGTTTGATCTGGCGAAAAAATTCGCATACCAAGCGAACGGCATAATTCATCCGCGGAGAAATTTTTACGTCACGATGTCTGTTCGGTGCAGGGTCGTAAATAATGCACGCCTATGCCAGTCGCGGACGAGGCCGACCGCCTGGCGTGCGACCGGATAGAACGCTGAATTACAATACTATAACCCTTTTAAGCGCTGGTGTCCATATTTGTGCAGGGTGGTTAAATATCGAAAAGTCGTTCCTGAGTCGGTTCGTTGTTAGCTTCTATATCGCGAAGGGATCGCGTCGATCTTGAATTTTATTGGTCAACTTGATTTATGAAAATAACTGGGGAAAAAAGAAAGAAAGAAAGAAAGAAAGAAAGAAAAAAAAACCAAATTATTTATTGCTCCAACTTATTATCGCTGTAAAGATTATAATTTTGAACGGGTATCGTTCGCGAATATCGCGCGTGAATGAACAATACGAACATTACGATGAATCATGAAATACGTGCGACTGAAAATGGAAAATTATTAATTATTTACCACGCGAGCGGATGTACAAATTATGATTGATATTGCGAATAAATTAATATTGTTATTACGAATATTATTCCGAAAAATTAAAAATAAACGATTTAATTAATTTCATAATTTGAAAATTTCGATGTTTCTGAATGTATGTCAAAGTAAATTGTAAAAAAAGAAAATAAAAAATATTTGTACAAAATAATTAACACGAAGAATCTAATTTTCACCGGATAAAATACATGTGTATATGTACATCAACTTTTTCAAGTATCCAATTAAGTTTCATAGACCAATATTTCATCTTCCCCATCGCAATAAAGTTACACGAAAACGATCGGATTTTTATCGTAATTTTCACGCTGCGTGGTGAAGCGAACGAATACGGCGAAGCAAAGCGCGCTACGTGGGTTTCTGATTTTTATTGGATATACGTTACCCTAGATCAACGTTCTACTGGAATCTATAGTACGGAATCGCGCGGCACGCCGCGCAATCCAAAGTTCCTTAAGATTTTTTTAACGATCCCGTGATTTTTTTCGCGCGACAAAACCGGTTCGTATAGCATCGTTCGTGATTTTCTTTTTTTATTTTTTAAATCGAAATAATTCGTGGAACAAATATCCATTTCACGTTTATTCGAATTCTACTTCATCGAATTTTTATGACATCGTGTTATAATCAACGATAATAAATTTTCTTCGAACTATGGAACGCGTAACGGTGATGAAATTTTTAGAAAAATAAACAAATATTTACTCGATATGTTTTTTTTTTCTTTAAATCGAATTAAATAAAAATTTTCGATAATAATAATACTGTGGAATTGGAGGAATGATCGTCCAAACGAATAAATCGAAATAAAAGGAGAATATAGTGTGGAAGAGGAAACAAATTTAAGAGGACAATAATTTTATACATTTTTATACTTGCAATAAAATAACGAGTGATGCATTGTTATAATAAAACACTTGAAACAAATGTAAACTTTTCAATTCTTATATTATGTAGTAAAATTTTATCAAAATTTGTTATTCCTCCAATATGCTTAAATATACATACGTAACGTACCTGAAGAGAATAATGCAACCACTGATTTCTTAAATATGCGGAATAGAATTATAAATCTCGCATAAACTCGTGTTTCGACCGTTCTCGTTCGACGACGAAAGCATACTAAACGCGCGACCTTAATAACGCTCGAATATATATTAGAAAAACAATCCATTCGATACGGGTAGAAATTTCAACGATTTATCGTTAATATTCCATAAATTGTTTCATCGGTCAGTATCAATGTTACTCTACTTAATATTTTTCATTTTTTAAAAAGTATCGTATTTTTTAAAATTTTTAGAATCTTTTTAAAAAATTTTTAAATTTTCTCTAGTTGCTTATTGATATTAATATAAATAAATATAGCAATAAATAATCGCCGAAGATTAATCAAGTAATTTTTTAACGAATAATAATAATAATAATAATAATAATAACAAATATAACTTTGCATTATACAAATATATTTTACTGTTCTATATTTTACTGTTCTATATTATATCGTTTATTTTTTTCTTTTTAATCGATGCACGATGTGTTTTAATTATTCGTATCACGAGCGTTAATTGGGCATCGCCTACGCTTTAATCATTAAAAAAAAAAAAAAAAGAAAGAAAATTTGCAAATCCGAGGCAAAAGTTCCATAATTGGATTTTCGAGTGGCCATGAGTCGTGGCATCTCCAGTGAAAACAACTCGCGAAATTCACTCGAGCGTCGCGATAATTAAAGGGAAAATACAGCTCGAGTTGGCGCGGTGCTAACATCAAATTAATCGTAACTCGTTCTCGATTCTGAGGCCGCGAATCTGACAAATCGTAACTTGATTGTAACCCGTCATAATTAATGCTTTAATCGCACTTTCTGCCCAGTAATTATCGAATTATGATCGCGATTCGATTTCGAGATCTTCGCGAATCTTCTTCCTCTTTTCCTTCCTCTTTTCGTCTTCGTTCGATCGAACCCGAAGATGATGCACACTTTCTTTATTGCGCAACGAAATAGTCGATCGTCTAGGGTCACGGTGAAGATAACCCGACGATAACATCCACCTTGACTCTCGAGACTTGACTTTCGTGCCCAAGAGTAATTTCTCCCTTGGTTCGCATACTTTTCGCTCTCTCGCCTACCTTCGCGGCACGTATGAGTGGATATCGAGTGCAAGCATACGCGTGATATACGATCAAGTTTCTTCTTCTTCTTCTTCTTCTTCCTTTTTTTCGAACTACGAATGTTAAAAAAGTCGGTAGCGCGCTTTAATCGCGGCTATTTTCCCTTATAAACGGAGAATTAACTTTTACACGCGCCACGAGAAACGAGGCGGGAGAGAACCTTTCGAATTTTTTGCGAGTCGTTACTTTCTTCGTGTGCCACGCTCGTTTCATCTATCGTCGTAGTAATGGTAACGTTGAAATTATTATACGTTGTGTCTAATGTAGTGTTGTATTGGTATTGTGTAATGACTATTATACTTTTATCGTTTATAGTTATGAAGTGCCGTAACGTTGAAACGTGTATTTACCCGTTATAAATGGTAATAGGTGTATCGTTTGTACCATGTTAATTACCTACATCTGCTACACTGTACATTATACTCAATTTATCGTGGAGTTTCTTGCGTGCGGCTCGTTGTAAAAAAATGTAACCACCGCGTCACCTGTTGGCTATCTTTTTCTGCTGCACTATCTCTTTTTTGCATCAAGAAACCTTTGACTTTATTTCCTATAAAAGTAGTTTTATCTACGTCTTATATATTCTTGGATCCATTCCAGTGAAATATTATTTCTTCTTCCCTTGTTTCGATTCATAAAAGTTCGAGGCGTATTATATACAATTGAATCAATCCTTCCAAATTCAAAACTCTGTCGAATTTTTACTTCTTTCGATATTCCAAATATTCGATATCCAATTCTATCCCATCTAAAAATAATTTCGAATAAAAATATATATATATATATATATTCTTAAAATTTATCTTAAATTTAAAGGAGCAATCACAATAACGATTTATCACCTTTAATTACAGACGTGGTCTCCGACCAGACACCAGCGTCATCCTTCTGGACACCCACTATTAAGACGGGCAACATCTTCACCGACGATACCACCAACTTCTTCCCCTCGAGTCATGGCCTGGTGCAAAGTCATCCGCCGACCGGTAACGTGTTTCGAAGTGGTTTCGGCGGGATCGACAATCTTGGCAGTCGGGGGGTGACTGTCAGACCACCAAGGACGAGACCCCTCGATTACAGCGAGCGATCCACGGCTGAATTGCGCCGAAATCCGGCGCTTTCCTCGCCGGACGAGTGTGCCAGAGCTTGCCGCGAGAACGAACCACCTAGGATATGCTATTACCATTTCACCCTCGAGTATTACACCGTCCTTGGGGCGTGAGTTCTTATTAATCATTCGACGAAATAAACTTATTGCCAAATAATGGATTACTTATGAATGAACGAAAGCGAAATTTTTATGAGTAAAGAGTAAATAGATTCGATTTTCTATGAGTTTCTATGATCAATGATTTTGCAGCGCGTGCCAAATTTGCACCCCTAACGCCACTAACGTGGTCTGGAGCGATTGTCAATGCGTGTTGGCAGATGGAGTGGAACGGGGTATTTTGACAGCGAACAGGATGATACCTGGGCCCAGTATCCAAGTCTGTCAAGGTGACAAAGTCGTGATCGACGTGGAGAATCACATCGAAGGTATGGAAGTTACCATTCATTGGCACGGCGTATGGCAGAGGGGCTCTCAATACTACGATGGCGTACCATTCGTGACACAGTGCCCCATTCAAGAGGGTAGCACCTTCAGGTATTTAATTATCAATCCGTCCAACATTTCTCCAAATTTCTAAATCGAATCAACAAATTGTCTTTTATTATAAAATTTTTATTATAAAAATAGGTACCAATGGACTGCTGGAAACGAAGGTACGCACTTCTGGCACGCCCACACAGGATTGCAGAAAATGGACGGTCTGTACGGAAGCATAGTGATACGTCAACCGCCTAGCAAAGATCCTAACAGCAATCTTTACGACTACGATCTCACTACCCATGTCGTTCTCATCAGCGACTGGTTCCATGAGAACGCGGCTGAACGTTTCCCCGGCCGGCTGGCGGTTAACACTGGCCAAGCGCCTGAAAGCGTGTTGATAAACGGAAAAGGCCAATTCAGGGTATGCGATTCGAATTTTACGTTTACTCCCGTTTCTCCTCGTCCCAGACGAATAATCTAATAAATTAATCCGCAATATCTCTTCCTTTTATTCTTTCCTCGTACGTACAATTGAATGTGCATTTATCTCTCTGCACGAGGCAGTATATCATTATTTGTTCGCGTTTGAAATAAATTGGACGCGTACTTCTTTACTTGAGACGTAACGTCAGCTTGGTTATATATATATATGAAGTAATAAGTATATAAGATGAGGAAACTGTATTATTAAAAGTACCGCGTTATCCCAACCACCGTGACACGTTCAGATAAATGAAGTTCTACTCCGTAATAAATCTTGGTCATGGCGCCAGTAGCCACGTACATATACCACAAACGACGAAGTTTAGGAGTTGGTCGAAGTTGGTCGAAGCTCGATCCTATTCCACTTTCAAACGATTTATAGTACGCTGGTCAGATTACGTGCATCTAGTGAAAGTGCGTGTAGATTCTCAACACTGGCTATTAACTTAAAGATACGATGGATATCGATTTTACAGAATGAAAAAAGAATTTAAAAATACCAGACATTCTTGTATTCATAAAGAGTAAAGGATAAAGAAATGTTCGACTCTAATTTCGAATCATCTCGTCAGACCGCACACATAAAAATTTTCATTCGCCATACTTCATCTCAAATCAAATCTCGATTTAAATCTTTGATTTAAAGAGATGCTCGAATCGAAACAAATCTAATAAACGAGGCTCGTCTCTGTCCGCAGGATCCCAACACCGGTTTCATGACGAACACGCCACTCGAGGTGTTCACCATAACTCCCGGTCGTCGTTATCGTTTTCGACTGATCAACTCGTTTGGATCGGTTTGTCCATCCCAGATCACGTTCGAAGGTCATTCCCTCACCATAATCGCGACCGACGGAGAGGCGGTGCAACCAGTCACAGTGGACACGATCATCTCGTTCTCTGGTAAAGAACGTTTTTCTTCAGCTTCTAAGCTTTTTTTTTTTTAAACATTCATCAAGATCGACGAGAAAAGGAAGGGGAGGCATGTCTTCCTCCATTCTCGGCATCAATCAATACAATTGCGCGTCGGTAAAATATCGCCTCGATATCTTAAAGTTAACGATGT
Organism: Apis laboriosa; assembly: GCF_014066325.1. NCBI lineage: Eukaryota > Metazoa > Arthropoda > Insecta > Hymenoptera > Apidae > Apis > Apis laboriosa. The sequence continues at coordinate 4,641,820 of NW_025221370.1, forward strand.
TTTACCCTCTGATTTACAGGAGAAAGATACGACTTCGTGATAAACGCGGATCAACCGGTAGGCGCGTATTGGATCCAAGTTCGTTCACTGGGAGAATGTGGTATACCTCGTGCTCAACAGTTAGGTATATTGAGATATGCTCGTGGTCCGTACCAACCGACCACCACTGCGCCCACTTACGATTTTGGCCTTCCGCAGGGTGTTGTAAGTATAGTACAGTTGCGAGACGTTTTCCACCGTTTCAATATTTAGTAGCGGTAATTCCTTAAAGAAAGAACCGCGCCTTCGTTGAAACGCTTTCGCTTAATTGCTGGAATTCTTTGAATACGGTAGTTTAACCGAATTAGAAGAGTATCATTAACTGGATCGCGTATTTTCATCATTTTCTGCCAATCCTAAATTTTCTTTTTTTTTTTTTCCTTATTTTCAAGTCAATTGCAATTTTTAAAGAGATATTAAAAACAGATTTTGGAAATTAGAAGAATTAATTTCTATAATCTATATATAATAATGTATGAATCTTTTATAACGTATTAAGTTGTAAGAGTTAATAGGAATAAGGTATATTGTGGATAACGCAGAAATCGGTGAACTCTATATTACCAATAGTTGATAAAATCACAAAATTTCACTTACTTGTGCACAGGTATTGAATCCACTGGACGCGATCTGCAATCGTCAACGCGAGGACGCGATTTGCGTGAGCCAATTGAAGAATGCTCGTCAAATTGACCAAGGAATTCTCCAGCAGCGTCCAGACGTGAAGATATTCCTGCCATTCCGTTTCCTCTTCTACAGGCCAGAAGAAGTCTTCCAGCCGCAAACCTATAATCGATTCTTGGGTAAGCGATCTATTTCAAAATTACAGGTCATCTCTGTGGAGAGACACTGCCACGTAATCTCTCGCAAAGGATAGCTTCTTTTTACGCCACGATATGTCGCAAGCATACATTATCATTGAATCCATTAACCCTTCACCTCGTAACGTTTTCGTCACAAGCTTGATAAAGCGCGTAATTGAAAAATAATGCGAAGGATATCGACGATTTTAAATTAGTTTTCTTTAACTTTTATTTTGTATATCGTTGAAATTTGAAACGTTTTTCGATTAAATTCTAAGGCAAACGGGTTGAAATGGTAATTGAAACTCGTTCAAATCGAAACTTATATATCACGATTCGTGTCATTTCACCTTGTCTTCTCCACAGTCGCACCGACCGGAGATCACGTAATCTCTCTCGTCGATGAAATCTCGTTCACATTTCCGCCGGCGCCTCCGCTTTCGCAAATCGACGACATCCCGCCCGAACAGTTTTGCAATGGCGATAACAGGCCAGCCGACTGTGGCGCCAACTGCATGTGCACCCATCAGGTCGACATCCCGCACAACGCGGTCGTCGAAGTGGTCCTCGTCGACGAAGGTAAACCTGAAAAATGAGATTAACAGCGTCAGTAAAAAAAAAAAAAAAAAAAAAAGAATAAACTCATTATTATTTTCACATATTATTATTCCCACTCTTTGACCCGTCTTTTGAATTTCTTCCAGTCCAACAGCCGAATCTGTCTCATCCATTCCATTTACACGGATACGCTTTCAACGTGATCGGTATTGGCCGTTCCCCGGACAAAAATGTGAAAAAGATCAATCTGAAACACGCGTTGGATCTTGATAAGAGAGGTCTGCTCAACCGACAGTTCAATCTGCCACCTGCCAAGGACACCATCGCCGTACCTAATAATGGCTACGTCATTTTCCGATTCCGCGCTGATAATCCCGGTAATCGTATCCTCCCGCGTTTCACCTCATCCCCCTCTGTTGTATAAATACATTGCAACGATGATTGACCAACCAACTCTTCTCGTTTTCCAGGATACTGGTTGTTCCACTGCCACTTCCTCTTCCACATATTGATCGGAATGAATTTGATACTTCACGTCGGGACCCACGCCGATCTTCCCCCAATACCGCCAAATTTCCCCAGATGCGGGGACCACTTACCGACCATCACGCCGCCATCGCTGTCGCTCGACTCGTTTCACTGATCCGTCCCGAAAAAAAAAAAAAGAGAAAAAGAGGAAAGCTGAAAGAAAAAAAAAAAAAGCTGTCCAAAGCATACAATTATCTCATATAGCGTATTCCTGTAAAGTAGTCACACAGTATGCTGTAGCGAATGCTATTTCGTTAATCTTCCTCTTCGTCGGGTCGGTTCGTACACGTGGTAGTGTTCTAAGTGAATGAAAAGAGAGAGAGAAAGAGAGAGAGAGAGAGAGAGAGAGAAGACGGAGAAACAAGATCGCGTGTAATAGCGCGAAGGAGTACATGAGAGTGAGTCGTGATCCTCGAAATACGAGGAGGGGCGAGGAGCGATCGAGATGCAAGACAGAGTTTTTAATCGGATGTAACGTATACACACACATGAGCCGATACCCGCTTTTGGTGCCGCAATAGCGATACGAAAATAGCCAACAGCCGATATTTATTATGTCCTAGATGCTTTATCCAGCCACTTTGCGCGATCGAACCTCCATTTTCCTCCAATTAAATGATTTCGCGGTGAACGGTCACGTGGTGACCGATCCCCGACACGCGAGCGTTGTATAAAAGGCCAAATATAGTTTGGCCGATAGTTGAAACGTAACTAACTAATCCGTAACAATTGTGTAAATAATGAGTAGAGGATAGTCGTGTTACACGTTTTAACGAGACGCATTAACGGTGGGTGTTGTGTTATTCGGGATTAAATTAGCGCGGGGAACATTAATTATTTCGCGGAGATTGAGAACGCGGAGGTGGAGACCTTTCACCGCGAGATGAATTCGATCAGATGGCGATCGTTAGGGAGACTCTGTTTAAGGAAACTTGATCCGGATTTCGATCCGGATGATCGTGGCTCGAGCTAACGAATTGCCGCGATATTAAAACGCTTCGCCGTATCGAAATCCAGGTTCCTAAAGTGGCCTTAGTTAGGAAGGAAATTATTCTCTGCCCCTAAAATGGGCCGTGTGGCTTGTCGTTCTTGTCCTTGTCAATAATTTCAAGTAGTGCAATTAGGGTTATATAAAGTGGAAGAAAGGTAACATTTAGATTATTGCCTGATATGAAAAATATATATAAGGAAAAAAAAAAAGGAAAAAAAAAATATATAAAAAATATTCGTAGAGGATTAGGATCGAGGAGGGTCGTCAATTGTTGTAGCCGAGGTTGTAGATCCAAGAGTAACTTTTTTTTTATTGGCTCGATCGAATTTTTTTTTTTTTTTTTTTGGAAACGATTTTTAATTTCCATTATTTATTTCGCTCAATGTTAAAATTTCTCTCGAAAGGTGCAAACCTCGCGCGATCGATTCTCTCTGTGAATCGATTCTATTAATTTTGAGCATGGAACTCGATCAACTCGAGCTCTCGCTTTTATCCCGAGCTATTCCTTCTGAATGACGATCGATGGTATTTTATCGTTACGTAAGTAACTTATAATACAGCTGACATTGTTTCGCTGTCGTAGATTTATACTCGTTATAGTTTATTCATGGTGCCTCAATTTTTACTCTTCTTTTTTCTTTTTTCTTTTTTTTTTTTTTTTTTCTTTTCTTTATTCTATCTCACGAGATTGGAGTATATATGTTGAAAACAGTTTACTCGTAACTCACAATTTACAATGTTTGATGTCCGTTGAGCGATCGTGGCTCGGCGCAGCTGCATCGTCGAGAATCGAGCGCGATAGATGCACGTGCACCACGTCACGATACCCTCGCCGTTTTGTAGATAAAATCCTTCTATTTCACTTCGCTAAATACACGAGACGGAATCACACATTAAAACACGAAATACTCGATCGTGGCGATGCCATCACGAGATGAGCTGACGAGATGCCTTTAAAAATGCATTGTTTAAAAGTCTAAAAAAAAAAAATTTCTTCGCAAAAATTATATTTTCGCGAATCGTATCGAATAATAAGTAAAAATTTTATCGAGAATTGAAAGACTTTTAAAAATTTTTAAATGGAAGTGTATATCGTGATCATAAAATATTTTTTTTTTTTTTTCGTATAAGAAATGTTCCTAATATTGGAGATACTTCGTGGAATTTATTTCTATTATATAATTTATGGAAGAATTATTTTTGTTTCTATCACGAGCAACTAAGAACACTCTCTTCTATTAAAAAATTAAAAAAAACGTATACTGCCAATCATCACTTTCAAAATCTTCTTCATGAAATCGTATATTTTAATTGGACAGGTTTAGATTTCCTCGAACAAAGTTTCCTCTTAATTATTATTATTTATCTTAAAATCGTTGATTATAAAAAAAAAAGAAGGTATTCATTGTCAGAATCAATTCGAAATGATTGTTCTTCTAACATTCCTTCATTGCATTGTTTTATCTTTTTTGTTACAAATTCTTTTTTCTCTCTTTTCTTTTTTTTTTTTTTTTTTAACTTATTTATATATTTTTTCGACGAAATAAATGTACAGTTAAAACACTTTTGTAAGAGTATTAATCGGCGAAGATTATTCGCTGAATTCGTTTATTTTTTTATAACATGTATAATAAAAACTGTATTTTATATTTAACCGAGAAGAATTACAAAGTCGAGCTTTGTAACGATTATTTATTAAAAAAATGCCTAAGAGATTCAACAATTATTATTGTCCACATGGAGAGATGAGTTTTCGTGTTTTTTGTACAGGTAGTATTTAAGCGAGTAACTCGCGTATATTCCGTTATCAGATATACATAGATGTACATTTAATAATAAATTTGTTTTTAAAACTCTCTCTCTCTTCACTTCCTTCCTGGAAAACCTAGAAACCTCTTACTTGCACGGGATTCTCGTTCGAGTCTCTTTACCACCATTGCGCAACACGTGACAAGACGTTGACCCAACTTTCTTAAAAATCTGAGAACAACGGCCAAGCGTGAAACTAGGATACTGTTATCGTTAACGTTAACAAGTTCTGTGTTAAATGAAGTTGCAAAAATAGCGGTACTAGTCGAGCTCGTTCGATTAAACCAGGAAGAAAACAGTATGCTTAACCCGTTGATCTTTTCCGAATAATTAACCATGTGCAAGTGAACGAGTACAGAATTCTCGAAGAAGAGAATCGTGGATTCTCTTATTTCTTGTTTTCGAAATTGTCTTCCATTATTCTTTCAATTTTTTTTTTTTTTAAATTAAGTTTTAATTCAACTTCATTTCAATCATCCATTTCGACTAATTCGAATCGAAAAAAATTATTTAAGAACGTATCTTCGACTGGAAAGAAAGATTCTTAAATAATTCTAATTTCCCAAATTTACTCGATTTCTCGAATAAATTTCGAATAAATTTCAAAATGCTTCTTCGCTAATTCGTTAATTGATACAATTTTAATTTTTATTTTCACTTATACATATATCGTGCATATATTCAATATTATTCGCTTTTATTGAATTTCAGAAGAATTCTTCCTCGATTAATACAATTTTTATTTTCTATTATATACTATTTATATACTATATATATATATTTCTATTGTACTATATCGTTTATTTTTCAATGTCGTTACACTGTTTTACTCGCGTTCACCATTGCCAACAAATGAATAATAAAACTTAACAGTTTATTATCCGTGAATTTGAAACTCTAAAATGCGTTAACTGCACTTCGTAGTATAATGGAGGCTCGTATTCGTCCTCGGCGAAGTATTTAGTATGACAAAGCGAATAATGCGCGCGCGTCTTTACGTGACTGGACGTATTCATGAAACGACTAGTATGCAACACACCCTTGCAACAACCCAGGGTCGTACACTTTTACCGATAATTTCATCTCGGCGTTGAACGCGCACAAATTTATTGCATACAGAATAACTGCATTTCTAATATTTCAAAATGCCTTATTTTCCTCCAAGCCGAGTCACGCGAGCCATCTTTGCGTCTCATCTTGGCGTTCATTCACTTTTACATCCATTAAACGCACATTTCACAGAAGGCAATGTGTCAGGCGGAATTCAATTTGTAAAATCGAATTTCACGCAATGAGATGATGATAATATATTTTTTTTAAATTTAGCATCATAAAGTTTCCATTGGATGGATCCAGGTTGAATAAATGTATTCCATATTATTTTTAATTTTTCTTCTTTTTTTTTTTTACTGTATTTAAACACGTGTTTGTGACTCGTTGAACACGGAATGTTTCATTGAATTGTTACAATAAAAATTAATTTTCTAGGAATATTTCTTTTTTTTTTTTTTTTCCTTTAATTCTTTAGAACTTTTCTCGGATATTTTTCTCTACTTTCTTCTTGTACAAAATATAAATTTTGTCGCACGTAATACTTTTTATTTGGACGACACGAAACGATACAGGTATAGCAAGAATAATCGTTTCTGTAGATATACAATATCGTTGGTCACAAAGAATGATGATTTCTGATTATGTACAAAAGTTTCGTCTGTAATTTCGCTTAATCAAATACGATATTGCGCAAAATTGTAAAAGAAAAAAAAAAAGAAGATAGTACCTATATTTATGACTATCATATGATACATATACGATCTAGTTGAAAAACTTTCTCACATATGGAGCTATTAATAAATGGAATTGTCGATATCTCGATACTTGATATTATTATTCTCATCGTATAGAAATTTATTCATAAAGAAAGTTAATCAAATCTTGAATCTTGAATTAAAAAAAAAAAAAAAGTATCATAATCTTTTAATAACAGAAACAACACGTCTAAAAAGAAAAATAATAGAAAATTCAAATTATAAATAATTTTCACTTTGTCTTCATCACTCTCGTTCTTTCTTTCAAAACCGATTTAAAATTCAAATAATAATAAACCATCTTTAAATTTGATCTTTCTCTATTTAATAAAAAAAAAAAGAAAAAAAATCAGGATATTTCTATCGATGCATTAATATCAACTATCGAGGACGTATCAAATTAGATAAGTCAATCCTCAACGCGAAGCGAACATGGCCAAAGTGGCCAAGTGTCTATTATTCTTCGTTAAGGGGCTGTAATTAAGCGAATTATTGCGTCTCGCGTCCTTATGCTTTTATCTCGAGTCAAGGATCAACCATTGTCTACGCCTCTGTCCATGTAGTTCGTCTTTGAACAGCGTGAGCAATGACTCTATTGAATCTAGATACCCGTTACGCGCGGTTGCGTTGTTATAAAAGAGCTTGAATTATGCGTTCGAGACATCATAGGAAATAACAGTTCGTTCTATTCTTCCTTCCTTCCTTCCTTCCTTCCTTCCTTCCTTCCTTCCACCTTTTTGTTATTGTAAAAATTCTATGAATATTATTTCCCGGAATAATGGGAGCCGATGTTCGATGGCGGCCCTCTGTGATGATGATGATGCTTCTGGCCCGGACCCGAGTATCTGCTCCCGGGCCTCGAATGAACTATGGCGTAGTGGTCGCTGTTCGTCGATATCGACCTCGTCGAATTCATCGTAGATCCTCCGGAAGCGTATCCCTGCTTCCCGTTTAAGGAGTACCTGAACAAAGATCGTGATTCACTCTTTGAGCGTCGTTACTAAGAATAATCGCTTCGGTGACAATGCGTCGTTAGATCGAGCGTGTATTTGCGATTAGTCATTCCGGAGACGGGGAGAAAAAAGAAGAAGGGGAGAAAAAAGAAGAAGAAAAAAAAAAAAAAAAAAAGAAGAAGAATAGATCGAAAGCGATAAATGTTTTAAGAGTGCGACGCGTTTGGATTCCCTGTGTGAGTTGCGATTCCTAAGCGTGGCGTGTAATGGACATTTCTCGTTTTCTCGTAAATTATTATCGTCGTAATTTTTCATAAATTATCATCGAACAGTATTTTACTCTGTTAAAAATATCCTTTCGTACGAGGGAGAGAAAAGAAAAGAATATTAATTTTTATCGAAAAATAATTCATCCTCGATGTATCTTCCAAATGGTCGATGAACTCACGTGAGTTACTATTTCCTATTATTTCTTACCGACCCAACCCCTATCCAAGAAATCCACCCATTTCATTACCGCGTTTCAATCAATTCGAAGCACGCACATTCTCCCAAAGGATCCCCGTTTTCCAAACATCTCAATTAACCGGGTACGCGCTAACAGGGAATCTCATATTCGCCTGCGGGTAATTACAAGTCGAAGTTTCAAGGAATCTTTGGTTCGTGATCGAAGTTACGATCGGTTTTCCCCTCCCCACCTCCCTGTGAGAAAGAAAGACGAAAATAAAAGAAGAAAGAAAAGTCAAAACCTCGAGCCGTATTGGGATCCGTGCCAGCTACGATAGGGATCGTAGTCCTCGATAATCGATGGCTCCTTCTCGATAATGTCCGTCCTGGTGCAGCTGCAGGTCATCGCCGAGCAGAGGAATATATTGATTATCAGCATGATGAGGAACAGGATGCCGAGAGCTACCGCCAGCCATAACAGCCATACAGGGTGAACGCTGCCATCCTCGTACAATGACTGAACCGCTGGAAAATCAACCGGTGTATGTTAACAACCGAGACTCTCTCCCTCTCTCTCTCTCTCTCTTGCTTTACGATCGAATACAGTGTGCATCTCTTTAAGCTGCGCGCAGATTGGCAATCGCTCGAAACATTGTATATCTTATAACCCGATGCCACGTAAGATCGTACAATTTTGACATAGATAGCAATTTTCCTGGAATATTCAAGCATATATATATATATATATATATACATATATTTTATTTGACATGAATTTAATATATTTCGATCACGAGTGAAGTTAATGCAATTAATCCCTTGCTACGTCACCGTCGATACATTAACCATACGTTGCATCACGATACACTGACACGTGTACGTTAAATTTTAACATAGAGTGCATCGTCTATCAATTTCAATTTCGTGGCAAGCATGTACGGTAATCATAATCGCTCGAGAGGTGAATAGATTAACGGACACATTTTGACTAACCCAACGCGATCGAATTCTTCCACGTTTTGCAACAACAATTTACCCTAATCGATTAACAAGAAAAAAAAAAAAAAGAAAAAGAAAAATTATAGACAGATATTCATTCTTCGCAAGTTCACTTCACGGATCACTTAAAGGGTTAATACACGCACATATCGCTATCCTCCGTCGTTATCGAGATACGACGACAGCTAGCCAGGTCCAATGGGCTATCGCGATACAATGTTCCCCCGAGGCTGATCGTATCCCAGCCTGTACGCAGCTTCGGAAAATAGAGAATTACCCGCGCCGGCTAATTAATTCGAGCGCGCGGGGGTTAAAAGTTCAGATAGGCAGGTTTAATCACGTAGCCGTTGGTTGGTATAGGAGGTGAGCCAGGAGTAAAAGCAGGAAGCGGGGTATGAAAAGTACTGGTGCGATATTTACACGGCGTTTGACCAGGGTTAAGAACGAACACGCTCGTGCCGGCCAGAAGCACTCCTTCCTCGCCGCTCACGCTTTGCCTATTAATTAAGGACGCTCCCTTTATATCTTCCTCGTTATCGTCGTCGCAGACCGGGATACCGCAGCTTCCTGGATGGAGGGGAAAAAGAAAAAGAAAAAAAAAAGGATAAACCATTTACGTTTCACCTTTTATCTTCCACGCGTTATTTACCGTTCGCTCGACCGGAGAAGCGTTTTCAAATCTCTCTCTCTCTCTCTCTCTCTTTCTTTTTTTCTCTTCTGGGCCAAGAAGGAAGTGTAATCGAACGTAACCGACACGAGATACAAAGTGGTCGGTACCGTTCGAACATACCCATAGAGTCCCGAGGAAGAGAGTATCGAGAGTATGTTGAGGAAAAGTAGCACATCTCGTTTCTTCTATGAAACCATGTTTATTCAGAGATAGTGGTATATTTGCTTTGTCGTTCGAAATTGATCGACTCGAAAGATTATACTTGAGAAGAAAACATGTTACAATGTATACAGAAACGGTTTTTATATATATCGACGATTGACCATCTTCCTTCCAACCGCACACCTGTGCTCATCGCACAAGTGCGATAAATATATCCTCATTGGAATATAATAGGTAACGTATTAATTGCGTTCGTTTCTTGGAAAATGTATATTTTCCTCGAACCTCGGAAGGAAGCGTGTTATTTTCTCTTAAGACGAATTACGTGTAACGAGGCACGTGCTACTTCTCGCGCGACACACGTTGAAATGTTAATTGGCGGCTAAGTTGAACGGCACATTGGACGACCCAGATTTGAAACCGGGGTCGTAATTGGGAGTCGTTCAACGAATCGGTTTACCTCTGCATACGGCGATGTCGCATTGAAAATGCACCTGCGTACTATCGGAGAACCGGAACATCGAGAACAATGTCGCATCCGCCAGGCCGGTGTTTCGATCGTAGATGAATTTCGTCATCACCTGAGCCTTTACGGGACACCTTTGTCATGGAAAACGGAGGAGGATTACGCAATTCGGTATTATCGCGATCGAGCCGTGACAATTCGAATCGCGCAAAATCTATATCTGGATTACATAAATCTTCGACAATAATACGAATTATTGCGTAACCGGATTGTCACCTTATCCTTTACTGTAAGAAATATACTGAAATATTAGGAATTACCATCTCAATAATAGAATAGAAATAGCAAAAGAGGAATCCGTTTTGATTAACAAACGAAAATAAAATAAATACTTTCGAAGAGGAATCAGGTAAAAATAAAATTTATCTAACTTAAAATAATATCCAATCTAAAATCAGAAATATTATATTTCCAGTGAAATCGAATACCAACACTGTGTCAAATTTTTATGAAAAAAAAAGGAAAATTTCTCTTCGAGGAAAGTCCAAAGATGGATGGCAATTCCAAATACAACTACCAATAATATACTTTAACTTTTGAAAATGGAACTTCCATCGACTCGAAAGAGGGCGAATATTATGATAAAACCTACCCTTTATCGTCGATCAGCTGGACACTGGAGTTACGTTTATTAAACGCGAAGCACGACTTCACTTTGATCCCGTACATACCTGAAACCCATAGAAAGATGGATGAGTGCGTGTCACATGGGAGCGGCGAGTTCGCGCGTTTACGCGCGCTCGTTAATTCCAATTAAACGCAAAGGGGGTAAAGATCGGGCGAGAGGACGCCGTGTACCAACCATCTGGTCGCGAGATCTCAGCACGCAAAGTGTAGTTGTGACCATAAATAGCCTCTTGCACTTTGTGGCCTCCGTCCAAAAGGCGCAACGATACAAGCGAGGTCTCGTTCCTGCGCAGGAAGGATAAGAAGAAGAAGAAGAAAATTATCGCGTGTCGTTACGCGTTAAGATCTCCCCTTCCCCCTCTCTCGCATATAATCGCGAGATTTAATATTAATAAACTGTTGTTATATGTACTTGGCGTTTTTGAATCCAGCTTTTCCGCACGTGATCACGTAAAATTTATCGTCAGCCAGCTCTAAGGTCTTGTGTATCCTTACCGCGATGGGGATGGACCGTTCCTCGGTGTCCTGCGAAGAATTACAACAGGGATTAAGAGAGAAATTTGCTCGCGACCGTTTTGAAGAAACCGTTTTGGACGATTATCTCGGGTTGATATCGCGGAAATAACAAGAATCGAACAAGGTATCCTTTATTCGATTACGTTTCTGATATTATCGGGATTCATAAGAGTGGTTTTACAACATGTTCCCTCGTATCTAAGGGTATCTCGGGGATTATTAAGTTGAGAGACGCGAGAATTATTGGCCATTATTTTATCCGATGTTATTTCGCGAAAGAATTTGAATTTGATTCTTTGATTCTTCGTTGGGATTTGCCCGTGAGAGGGAGAGAATTCAATGTAAGAATAATTGCTTAATACTCCGTAGATTTAATATTTTTGTTTGTTAAAAAAAAAATTTGCTCATTATTTTATAACAATTTAAGATTCATTCCTTTTTATGGCTATTTCCATTTCAGAAAATCTGCCATATGTCGCAGGAAGTGAGGTTCAGGCGTCGAAAAAGTGGCTGACAGATCATAAATGATGATTTAGTAAAAACGTAAAAAGCGAGACTTTATTACATTCTCCATCATTATCAATCAAAATCTTCATTATTATCAGTGTGATGCGACGATCGTATAACGAGTAAGTCACCCAACGACCTTTCCTTCTCTCCTGTCGGCCGAATGACTGTACGGAAATACGCGGTTGTGGACGCGTGTAAAGTTTGTTTTAAACCGTACTCCCGAGACGAACACGGTCCAACACTTGCCAGACAAATCTCGTATATATTATCCGTATATATTATCGAGTTTTTAATCAAAGAAATGGAGGGGATAACTTACGTTATTTACCAAGACGCCGCAGTAATCCGGGGAACCTTTGGGCGCGAGAAGATTGATGGCCAACGTCGCGTGCGTCGACCCGTTTCCGGGCGCCATGCATTGCGGCGTTCGAAAATCTCTCGCGTGGACGGCGCCCACGAAACTCTGATTTAGGTTCACTCGTATCGTCATATGACCGGACTTGCATGTCGCTGTGACCGTCGGTTGAAACTCGGTGTCCAATAATTGGCCGGTGACCTGTGATCGAAACGAAAATCACTTCATCTTACTTGCGTAAGAAAAAACGTTTATCGTCGTTCGAAAATTCTTGTCGAATTGCTGATATTTTTTTTTTCGAGGATATTAAATTAGATTTTATTATTTTTGAAATTTTGTTCTTTTGAATAATCGTTTATCGTTCAAAGTATTTCTCTCTCTTTTTTCTTTTTCAAGAGTTTACTTATATTACTTCTATTTCAGAAGAATTGCGATATTCTCTTTTCTGAGAACACCATCATTACTCTCTCTGCTCGTAATGATTACATTTTTCTATCGCGGAAAACGGCCGAGAGAGTTGCAGAGAGTTTATATTTAAACTCTCGAAAATGGGGAATTTAGATTTGAACAAGGTCAACTATCGTAATTCTCGTCCACGATATTTTCAATAATTATTATTCCAGTCTACCACAGAAGTATCCTCAAGCTCGTTACAGAGATAAGGATCGAAAAATCCGCAAAATAATGAATATTAAAATACCTAGGTAGGTATACATTCGTGGTGCTCGATTTTCGATCGGCGAGGGTACACCGATAGAGTACGCCTCTTTGTACGTAAAACCGCTTATATCGAAACCGAGGAGGGGGAGGGAGGGGGATATCGGGGTCCGGATCATGGGAATTCGAAAAAGAGGGCTGAAAAAAAAAAAAGTGGACCAAGCCGCAATTAATATTAACATACCCGGCTAATTAGTCTGCCAACTTTAATTATACTCGGTTAATTGCCCCTTGGCCTTTAAAAGCTCGCATACTCGATCGTCCTTCCTTCGTCTCGCGGCTATAAATTATTTAATTAATTACAATCGGCCAATGGAATCCCGGTGGAAAATCGTGCACCAGATATATACACATATATACGTGTAACGTGGAACGATCGAAATTCGAAATACGGTTTTCGCGCGATCGTGAGTTTTCGACGTGGTGGACGAAAGAACGGTGATATTTTCTCGGGCCAATCGCTAAACTTAATGCCCAAGTAAACTTGGACCGGTCTGGGCGGTAGCTATCGACCCACGCTAACTTTCAATTTCATGTGGCTTCGCCACTATGGTATATACATGCCAGTGTGTATAGCCATGTACATCACCGCTCAAAAGTATCCAGTCGCACGACTATGTGTGCATATAATATATATAAAATAATATTCACGATTACTGTATCCGTTATTTATATATATTTTGTTTTAACTGTTCAACTATTTGCATTGGATAATATGAAAAATATTATGAAAAAATTATATATTATGAAATGACACGTTGTGTAAGTAATAAAAAATAGAAATACGTATCATACGTAATCCTGATATTCTTCATTAACAAATTTTAAATCATTCACGAAGAGATAATTAATTTTGTTTCTTTTCAATATTGATTAAAAAAATTGTTGCCACAAGTCCATCCAAAATATATATACGGATAGTATCGCATTCATCCGCACAACGTATGTACCGGACTCTCGTATCCTGGATGGATATACGCCAACGATAAAATTGGTCCGAGGAGAGTTGCCACCGCGACGAGGAGGCATGGTCGAGTCTCTTGGACGCGAGACAAAGGTCTGGAACGTAGGCGGTCGCAAGGCCAGAATGGTCCTAAATGCTTGAGTGGCCTCTCTTCTCTCAAGAATGAGAGAAGGATCAGACGTGTTGGGTTACAGAAAGGGATTCCTTCTCTCGTCGGACGGCTAATCGATTATGAGAACACGACATGGTAACGTATATGAGCGTCCTTGCCAGTTGCTCCTTTTTCCCCTCTCCCTTCTGCGTGCCTCGCGCGTATCCTCGTTTCCCATCTATTCTATTATCCGTGGAACACCCTTTATCCCTCCCTCTCTCTCTCTCTCTCTCTCTATCTCTCTCGATGATGACGAATGACAGGCGTAGCCATCTCTTTGCTTCGAATGGAAGATTTCTCGATGGACTTTTTATCGATAATCACGAAACGAAAACAAGTGGAAAGAAATATGGAAATTAAACGAATGACACTCTATCTAATAATCACGTACACGGGATAAATATTTTTCCATTCCGCAATATTAGCCTTTCGCGTTAACACGATCCATTTAGACCATTAGCAATTCTCGTAACATCGCCCGCTTCTGTTTTCTCAACCGCTTACGACGACAATTTTTCGCGCGCAAAGTTTCGTTATAGTTCGTTGCACGTTCAGCCTAGTTATCCATTTGGCTCGCCACTATATAAACCGCAATCGAGTTAACCACACGGCTCCACAACGGGTCCACGCGACTCGTGACTACTCGAAAAAGGAATGTACTAATTATAGCCCGGTCGTGAGCAGAAAAATCCTCAGGCTTTGCGTAATCGACGCTAGCCAGCGACGGAGCCAATTAAGCGAATGAACCTCAATGAAAAAGGGAAAAGAGATCGCGAGGATGCTCGAGGGCATCGCTGGCATCGAGGGACACGTAGATCGTTGGTTGAATGGGAATGGAGGGGAAAAAAAGGAAAAAAAGAAAAAAAAAAAAGAAACGATCTTTTCTAATTACCACCAATCACATAACAGACACGTAACGTAATTACTGTGATTCACAATTGCTGGGCGGATCGCATAGGCACGCAACATTTGATACGGCACGAAATCCGTTATTCCCTCTCTTATAGGTTAACGCAGGAGATCGCTGTCGCGTGCTCGACGTTAATAGATGTCGACGTTGTCGCGATCATCCTTCCCTTCTAAACTACAGATCACTGAACTTTCCAACTATGGATCGAGAAAATACGTATAAAAACCACGTATAAATAAGTTGTTCTTCCACGATACGAATATAGATAAAACCTAGCGATCGAATTGTAATGTAATTGCAAGTTCCTTGACCTTGAACAAACGATACGACTTCTCACCGACGATGACGGTGACGCCCATTTCGTCGTGCATCTCGTCACGCGATTGAATATATTGAAGTAATTCCCAAATATAAAATAGCCATTTTATTAACATTGGAAATAAATTCTGACTTTTCATAAATGGTCGAGGCTATTAAAGATTATGTCAACCCATAAATGGGATGTTTAATGGATACTATCCTTCCCTTCCATACTTGATTTATCGACGCGAGTTACCTTATTGCTTTATTACTATTGGATATAAATTTCTCGTCATTTTTTTCCCTATCAATGTCAATTCATCACGAAATAGATTCTTCGATAGCCACACTATACTTCTCCTTCGCGCAACTGGAAAGAAAATGCATTTAACACACGCCCTCTTCGACGAACGAGTGACGCGATCGATCGCGAATCACAATATACAATATCCTTGCTACGAGTGTCGAGGGAACAGAGTGGGCATATATAATGAAGAAGGACAACGACGACGACAACGACGACGACGGTGACATCACGAGAACCGGCCGCTTACATAAACGAAAGTTTAAACGCGGCCCAGGGATTGGGGAGCGTGTTCCTCGGATAATATCGTTGCGTCGCGAATTTCACCGGGGAAACGTATGAGAGAAGAGAGGAGGGGAAGGGTTGTGGAACGGATCACGGGTCGATGTAACCCGCTAACGAGGGATTTTACTCGTCGACGGGGAAAGGAACAATTAGCCGGCGCGGACGCGCGACGACCGGTCACGGAATAGAATAATTCATGTACAAGGAACTGTGGCGGACAAGTGGCCACTTAGTAATTCGCTACGATAGAATGTACACTATCGGCAATCGGCCTCGCCGTCGATAAATCACCCATTTTTTACGTTTTCGTGTGTCGTGGTGTGCATGGAGCCGTGCGCAATCGAGTGTACACGGTGTTCCCTTTAACCCCTACGAAGTACTCTCAGCATCGCTCTTTAGCAATGAAGCTGTTGAAAAGGAGCTGTCCTCGGTAAAGGGATATAAGGGTCAAGTCTCTTTTTAAATGGGATCGATTTAATTCTTTCGAAGGGAAGACGATGTGTATCTCATGTATATGCGAGTTATTTTGTTACATTCCTATTATTGATCGATCATAAATCGATCAAACGCACTCGCATTCTTGATGATATCCTGAAAGAAAAAGAGATAAAGATTGAAGAGAGAGAGAAAAAATCTAGATCAAGATGCAGGCTGTTAATTCTTATAAAACAGTTACTCAGCTATTTTAATATCGAGAATCATTAGTCCAGAAGATATTTCAACTTCGATCCTTTTATAGGAGGGAATGATTACCCGCATCGATTACAGTATATTAAAAATTTTAAACATATGCATAAATTAATACCTCTCAATATCTCTTTATAACTTTTTGCTTATTCCACAAGCAATTTATTTCACGTACGATCTCCACATATTTCAATTACGAAATCAAATACACGGGCCACGGACACAAGGCAATATTATCGCAGTAAAATAAATTTTTGATCCGATCTCGATCCTCGGCGACGCATCCAAGTTAAAAGGAAACACCCTGTACGTATCGGTGTGCACAGAGACGCGTGTGCTCTATGCGCGAATTTTACGCGTGGATACCGGCAATGTATCAAGATTTAATCCGACCTCCTTGTGGCCGCAATGTTTCAACACATTCCGATAGTACACACCCATAGGCGAAGTATGCGAGCCGCCACGAACGAGGGCGGAATAAATAGTATCGGGTGCGGTGAAGCGGCTTGGGAACATTTTTCGGCTGCGAGTGAAATATATTGGCGGACTTATCGAAACGTTCGGACATACGCGAGCCCTCGCTTCGCCTCGCTATCGTGGTTTTATTAAATACGCGTATTACAGGGTTGGAGGTTGCCTCGCCTCTAAACTTCGTTCGAAACTTCTGCCTTGTCGGAGATAAAACCACTTGGAAAGTATAGCTTTCGCGTTCGCCTCTTTGGATAGGGGCGCGGTTTATCAGCATTTCAGATTTCTTTTTATCGTTGCTTCGAACGAAGTGTAAGTCGGTTGTCGATGAACAATTTCGTTCCAAGCTTGAGGAAAGGAAATTTAACGCTAAGAGGTTTCGGTACCGTTTAAATTATTTTTTAAACCTTTATTTCTTCGCGCGAGAAAATTTATAAAAAGGGAAGAATATAATTGATATTCGTGGATGATAAATTGAGCGGTGAAAAATCTTGGACAATGATACGTATATCAAGTGTCTGGATCATTTCTCCGATTAATTATATTTATGCCTTTATTTATGTGGTATAACTTTCAATATCCTAATTTTATTATATTGAATAAAAAAAAATGAAAGATTTAGCACAATAGAACTATCATTTGTTCGTGGAAACGAATACATCGCGCATCGAATGTTCACGATTTTTTTTCTTGAATAGGATCTTTCATGCGGAAAGTTATAACGAAGCTCTGGAAAAATATTAAACGTGTGCAGTACCAGCACGTGGTGCAACCGAGTAATTGAAAAATACGAGGAAGTCACGTCTACGTGGAACAATGCTGCTGTGTCACACTCGCAAACTGTAATATACTATAGGTATTCATTGCCTTCCCGAAGAAGCAACTTTCGAGAAACAAGTTATAAATTGTTTATGTGTTTCTTTCACGTTCCATTATATTTTCGTGAAAAGGGCCCCTCTCTTCAAAATTGAAAAAAAAGTATGTCAGTTTTTCATCCCCTTGGTTTTCCTCTTAATTTATAGTGTTTCATAAAATCGTACGACTTAAATATTTTTCAAACGTTATTTTACAAGGATTTTTACAAATCTGGAGAATCGAAGAGAAAGAGAGAGAGAGAGAGAGAGTATCGAAAAAAATCAATCTTAACGAACTCGTCATTAATTTTGTTTATTAAGCGACGAGCAACAATGGAAAACAATCATGGGAAGAGTACAGTGAGAAAGTATATCGAAACTGTTTCGAATTAATTAGCGAAGAATTTGAAAGATTTTCTCGTAAAGAGAGAGACCGATTTCACGAGCTGATTTTACTTATATGGAAAATCCACGATATCCACGATACGATCGTATTACACATCTCTCGAGCGTTCCTTTCATATTGTATCAACTTACAATCACAATTCTAAAAAAAATTCTCTGGAAAAAACAAACCTCAGATGCATTTCGATTAACACAAGTCGAGCCTCTGATCTTCAAAAAAATCTCTCAAGAATCTCTTTTTTTATCACACGTCGATTACCATTCGAACTTAACCAATAGTTCTAAAAAATAAAAAAAAAAAAATCCTTTACAAAGAACAGAAACTTCAAGAGAAATGTACGCTTTCGATTATCACAGATCCTCCCGAGCATGAATTATTCGCAACATGAGAGGAGAGAATAAACGAATCGAACGAAGGATAACAGAGTGCGACATCTTGGAACGATAAAATTACGTATAAAATATATTACCGACATTAATACAACAATTACGACGGTATCAGACTTGCCACGGATTTTTATATATCCCCCTCTCTCCCCTCCTCACGATTATTATACAGTCACAGCTCAGGGGCTTTTGTCAATGCGAGCTGCGCCAGCACGGACGCTCGATACATGCAACGTAGAAAGCGCATTCTTTGGCCAGAGGGCTCGAGCCGGCTCTCGAATTATCTTCCGAGTAAAAAGGAAGAAGGAGAGGCCAAAACGTATGTTATTGACCCTGCCTTCCTCGCCTTCTTTCGTCTAACCGTTCGTGTCGTCCATTTTCTTTTTCATTTTTTCCCCTCCCTCTTCTCTTTTCCTCCCTTCTTTCCTTGCTTCCTTCCTTTCTTTCTTTCTTTCTTTCTTTCTCTTTTTCTTTTTTTTTTTCTCTTCTTTTCCCCTCCACGTCCATCGGAACCGAAGCCAACAGTATTTTCGCCAGAAATGGCTTGGTTCACCGGTACCTTGATTATAACGACCAAGAATCTTTGTAGCTTCTTCGTAAATTTTATGCCTTCGGACGTTTTTAACGGGCCGACACATTGTTTAAAAATGACTATTTACACGGAAGCATCCGTGGAAAATAGTTACGACGAAAAGGGCGAGCGTTTAGTCGGATCGTTTCCCCGAAGGATTTCTAGCAAACTTTTGAGCGAAACGTTTGATTTTGGTTAGTCGAGGGAACGTTTGCTTTGGTCATTGGTGAACATATATCACGCGTATACGTTGATTTTACTGCTGAGAGATGTATAATATTGGCACTGGAGAATATATACTTGGAGAATACCGTCAAGTTTGAAACGAAGCCTGTGTAATTTCACCAGGCAAATCTGGTCGAACGAGAAACTCGTAACACTCGATCAAACATTGAATTCTTGCGAATTTCTTGCAAAATGTTAAGAATAATCTAACGCAATCACCAATTATTGTGTAGAAAAAAATTAGCGCTTCTTTCCATCCCTAATCGATCCATTGCAATCGTTTCATTCAACCTCTCTCGATCAATACTCGAGCATCGAAGGAACCACCCCAATCATTCTTCTCACGAAACGATCGGATCACCTCGGAATCGGAAGCGACTTGGGAATAAAAGTTTCTCGCGGTATCTGATCGAGTCGGCGCGTCATCGTCTCTCCTCGTCCCGCCGCCTCGTCCAACCTCTCTCGAAACCCGAAAGCGTGCAAGTGAAAGCAGAGTGCACCAACCCTGAGATCTTCACGCATGGAAGAAACGAACGTTGGAAAGAAAAGTGCGGGACACGTGAAAGTGTGCGATCCGACGATTCGTTCACGAGATTTCCCGCATTCCGTTCTATTATGTTCCGTGTTCCTCTCGTTCACAGAGCGAAAATAACCATCTCGAAAATGATGAGCCGCCATTTTTGGCGGCCGAGACGACGACGCGGTGGTGAGAGGAGATTTTCGAGGAGGCGATTAGAATCGAGACATGCGTAACGCGCGCACAGTTTTTGAGAGAATTCGATAGGCGAATCGGGTTTAGAATCGTTGGAGAGAGTTTTTGCAGAGGATTTATTTATATGGGATTACGATTGGTCGGTGGTCGAAGGAAGGAATGGAATCTAATAAACTGATCCTTTGATCAATTTGTTTAACTTCTTGTAACGATGGCTCGTGTGATTCTTGTTGCGTTATATTCACATGTGGTAATTTCAATGATGGAAAATATCGATTTTATTCTCTCTGTTTTATTTGAGCGGTGTCGAGTGGTTTAGAGCTTCAAGATAATTTTGTTTAAATTAGTTTCGAGGGTAAAGGGAAAATTTTCTCTCGATTCTTGAACAGTTGTTTGAATATGCATTACTCGACCTATAGTAGAATTTAATTTTCCGCTGTTATTATATTATACTTTCTTATTTCTCTCTACCATATCATTATTACAGTTTCTTCTTATTTTCAAAAATTTCTCATTACGTTTTTGCACCGCGATTCACCTTATTATCAGATATTTATCTAATTAAATTCGATATCTTTGAATTTATCTCAGCCAATGCCTCAATACTCGAAGAACAAGAAATTTAAAACTTTATAAATATGCGCTATTCTTTCATGCCTCGTAACGTATTTAAACGCGTTAAACGCTCGCGCGAAAAGATTTGTTTTCTCCTGGAAAACGCTACAAGGCAAATAATAAAGAGGGATGAGTGAGAAGGGAACAAGTTCGTTTCTCGGATGTCGCATAAATTACGAGCCAATAGAAATGCACGCGTACGAGTATCTTTAATAACCACAAAGATCAGAAGAACTTACGTACGCCACTGGCCGGTATATATATATATATATATATATATATATATATATACATGTATACGCCGCTTTCTGCGTGCCTGTTATTGAATGGCGAAAGTGAATTGCGTGAAATTATTACGATTATACGAAACGCG
Source organism: Apis laboriosa (assembly GCF_014066325.1). Taxonomy (NCBI): domain Eukaryota; kingdom Metazoa; phylum Arthropoda; class Insecta; order Hymenoptera; family Apidae; genus Apis; species Apis laboriosa. The sequence goes on from NW_025221370.1 coordinate 4,663,049, forward strand.
CGTGGCGCGAGATCACCGATGCTTATTACCTTCACCACCTGCGTCGATAAATAGATAAACGATGCAAGTTTCAATAATGCCATGGTGTTTCGAACGCATGGAATACCGATTCCATTCTCCGACCCATCCACGCTGCATAACCTATCTCGGTGTAACCATCGTTGCTCTTGTCTCGTGATACGAACAAAGGGACGATGGCGATTCAGTAAAGTATAATATGGGGCTTCGCTTCCAACGATCCAAGCGTGAAATCTTTTCTTTTTTTTTCCTTCTTACATTTGGAAAAAGTGAAAATTATATTTGCGCGTGTTCGCTCGAGAGAGAGATATATATAATTTCGATTTTCGCGGAATACGAGCGAAGATGGAGTTTAGCCGCCTATATCGTGTGCGTATACGATTATTAATGCACGACTTGGTAAAGGAAACGATTCGTTTACACGCGTGTTCCTAAATGCATCCATAAGAGAGGATTTGTATTTCTCTGATCTGAAAACTGAAAAAAAGAAATTACGAAACTTTGGGATTGAAATTAATCCTTTTATTTGCATTCTTCTCGCGAGTATCCAGAGATTTATTCCACGACAGAACTCAATGTGGTCGTAAATTTACATGTACACCAACAATTCGGACAACCCATTTTTCAACTGGACACTTCTATCGAGAGAAATTAATAATAAAAAAAAAAAATTGGACGGAAATTTTTCATCAAACTTCGTACGTACACTATTGGCCAAAAGTTTCGGAATCAATATAGATTACAATCATGTAGCTCGAAAAGTTTAAGGATATAAATAAAAATTACTACGCCTATAGCTCCAATCTATAATTATCAATAATAAAATTAGCACAAGATTCGAAGAAGAAGAAATTTCGAATTATTATACTTCTTCTTCCTAATAAAAGCCTTTACTTGCCTTAATGATAATTCAGATCCAATATAATCATTGGTTCGAAATTTCCAAGATTTGATTTCTATAATTTTCGTCTTCTTTCGATAAGTAGTTGCGCAAAGCAATTTCTAATTTTTGATGGATAATGTACATCTTTATGCAAATCAGACTGCGCCGAGGAAAATACGAACGAGATTTAATCCCAGCTCGGATCGATGCTAATCCCACAGTTCGATATATCGCAAGCTTACCTTGTTTTTAATTGAATCGTTAAGCATCAATGAGAAACGTTCGTCCAGTGTAATTAATAAATCTTGCCGGTCGGCGGTCGATGTAATTTCTCGCAGCTCTTCTTTAATAATAATCGGGGGCACACGTGAGTACGAATTAAAAACGAACTAAAATTGAAGCTCGCGATTGGTGCTTTAACCCGCGATTTTAATTAATCACCGACACGGGTTGCAAATTCGTAGACGCACGGCCGGTCTTACTTATTAATAAATTGTTGTATCAACCGTGGATCGTTTATCGCCGGTTCATCGTATCTCTTGCTTAATCCTCGACGATAACTCATTAATCAGTCTTCTCTTTCTTTTTTTTTTTTTTTTCTTCTTTCTTTTCTGTCTCGACGAAGAAAATATCGGATAATTTTTGACGTCGAGCCAACCTTCGTCGAATCTAATTAAACCGGTGATGTGGAAACGAAATGTCGGTTTTTAAAGGTTCTCGGCTCGAAGTATCGAGAGGAGAGAAAGGAAACAAACTCTTTATCGCGATAAATTTCTCGTTCGTTTCGATCGACGACCGTGCGACAGCGCGATAATATTATTATTCCAATTAATACATGTGTTTCGTTTTCGAGCTTCTGTATTCATCGTCGGACCGATTAAATTGTTAAAACGTTATTACGTTCCTGTAATTAGTTCGTGTTTTCTAGATCAGGAAGGAGGGAGGGGAGGTACCAAGCAACTGTATATTTTTAATCCCACGTTCATTAAATGTAAATTCTGTAAATAATAAAATATAATTTATAAAGGTGTTATATTAATGATGAGAGTTATATAAAGAGAATGAAAGATCGTTGTTCGCGATCGAAGTGGAAAAGTGGAAAAAGTAGTACATCTTTTTTTTAAAAATGTAAAAAATTATACATAATATTTATTATCTTTGAACGATAATAAATAGATATGTCTCTATTATTTTTAGGAAAATTTATATTGATTCCTATTCAAACAGAAATATAATTACGCGTGTCTAACGAACGACGATCTTTATAATACTATAAATTTTAATTTTATCCATAATATATTTAACACGTATCTAAGAATCGACAATACTAATGTTTAACTTTATAATTTGTTCAAACTATCAATCCTTTCACGCTCGACGTTGCGCATATACTTCGACCAATCTGTAATAATTAATAATTAAAGAATATATTTCTCACGTACGGAAAGCGATTCTTTCGAAAGCGAAGACCACTTCTCCGTCCAAGTTTCGCAATTAATTAACGTGGAATATTCTTTCTTTCGGAATTTCAGTCTCGAACAACTTCGAAGCTGAAATATGAATTACGCGGCGTGTCAGACGCGTTTTCTCTTGACATCGAATTCCGATTAATAAACGGGTTCGAGCGAGGAGCGAGAAAGAGAGAGAGAGAGAGAGGGTACTCGACGCGGGAACGAGACAAAGAGTGGCGCGGCCGGTGGCCAGACAGAGAAGCGCGGCGAAAAGTGAAAGCGACGAAATTAAAAAGCAAAAAAGGCAAAGCTGCGTTCGATTTTATGGCCGGTTGAGGTCACTGGTCCAACCGGTGGCGAAATCGTTGCTCTCCAAGTCCAAGCTTCGAAACCCTTGACTTCTTAAACGCCCTTCGTAAATCCTTCTTATCTAAATTTAATAATTCAGATTCGGTCCGCCTCTTTTTCTCACCCGCGAGAAACAAAACTCGATCGCTGAAAAGCGATTATAATTAAAGATATATAAACGCAAATTCAAATTTTCATAGGATACCACCACTTGGTCTTTGCGCTTTTTAAACATGTACGGTTAAGCCGCACACCCAAATTTCAAGCATGGACGCGCTATTATTCCAAACCCCCTATTCTAAACTTCTCTCCAACGAGCGTAGAATTTACAGCTGGACGCGAACAAGCCCGCGTATCCAGAATTCAACGTCGTTGCGCTGCAAGCTTCGTGATCACCGTAGAATCTTACAACTCAATGCAACTAACGAGTCGCATATCGCGCGCAGACATCGGGCCGTGTTTAACGTAACCTCAACTTCTCGAAACGAACGAACACGTTCGAGCAAAGTTTCCATAATATTTGCTCGAAGGTAATAACGTACGAAATAACGAAGAGCCTACCCTCTTAATCGTCACATTTTATTTTCCTCTCGAAAACAGCGGCGACACACGGTTCTATTCATTGTTGCAGCAGAAGAGTGCATAATATTTCACGGTTTACCCGTGGAAGCAACGATCGTCAAGAAAGTCGAGAAAGCGAAACCAAGCGTGGGGAGATCGAAAATAAAGAGGGAATAAACAGGACCGGTGTACTGTAGAAAGATTCGAGTTTTCGATCGAAACTTGTCCACTCTCTCTCTTTCTCTCTCTCTCCCTCTCTCGAGATAAACCGATGAGTTAACCGGATGGATAATGGAGGGGGAGGCAAGAGAAGGAAGGGGGGCAAGTTTGGCGAGAAGAAGAAGAAGAAGAAGAAGAAGAAGAAGAAGAAGAAGGAAGTGGACTCTCGAAGGAACGGGACATTAAAACGGCGGCGGTGGTTTCGTAAGGCGGCGGCGGTCGTTCTGCCTCGTTTCCCAGAAAACGACGAGGAATTCATGGGGCCTGGGTGAATTCGATTTCGAGAATCGAAGAAGGATGGCAGGCTGGCTCGGTTTTGCTGTTCAAGGATCGCCGTTTCAAGGATGATTTAATACAGGGGATTCGGGATGGTGGTAGATCGAGAGATCGATGCAGGAGATAGTAAGGTATAGCGGCGTGCGTAAAAGTTAACTGTTTATGGTAATTACGGAATCGGAAATGTGGGAAAATTACGGTTTTTAATACGGCGATACGACGATACGTTTGATTCTTCACACTTTCTTCACACGTGACGATAAGTCTTTATGGTAGCTGTAGAAATCAGCAATCAAGGAGTCGTGTATATTTCGAATGAAGAACGTACACGGGTATCGCGAGTTATTTGATGATCGCGCAACCGTTGATCGTTAAGAAATTTTATGACTTTTTAATGAAACATTCTGTATATATTTCTCTTATTTTTCTCCTCCCTCTCCCTCCCTTCCCTTTCTTTTTCGTTCAAATAAACATTATCGCGACGATTAAAGTGAAAATCATGGATCGTTTAATCTCTTGAGATCGTTTCAAATGGTCCCCGCATTTCTTCTTGTTTAGAGTAGAGAAAATCGTGATAAACGGTTCGACGAACTTTTTTTGAAAACGATCCTCCACGTTCACTTTTCTTTTTCACTTGTCACTTATATCGAATAAAAATTTCCACGATATCTGTGCATCGTGCTATTCCAGCGCATCGTTCATCGTGTATCGTGGTCACGTCCTTCCAAAAACTTTCAATCCTTTCTTCCGAATCTTTCCTTTCTCAACTCGAACCGTCAAAAAGAATCGTCTTTCAAAAGTTTACATTTTTCATGAATTCTTCTCTCTCTCTCTCTCTCTCTCTCTCTCTCTCTCTCTCTCTCTCTCTCTCTCTCTCTCTCCCTCCCTCCCTCCCTCCAAAATTTCTTCCAAAGTAAGAATGGAAACTCAAACAAGATTCTCGAACCTCGCATCTCTCAAAACATTGCATTATTACCTTTCTCTACGAAATCATCCTTCCACATCTCCATCCACATTTTCCTCGACAATCAAGCGTTGGAAAAAAAACTTGGCATTGCCTCATCCTCCCTATCCCTTTCTCGATACTCCTCCCTTCCCCCCGCACGCGGTTTACAAACACTTGACATGGTTCGATCCACGGAGCGGTCATATAGGTTTGCCCACGGCAGTCGGCAAATCAGCCACGTCAGTGGAGATGGTGATTTATATCCGTGGCTCTCCCGAGGGCGAATCGGCCGCGGACGAAATCGGCCGAGTGCTACGTTCTTCACGCTTCGTGTCGGGTACCCTTCGTGTCGTCTCCCCCTTCCCTTTGTGTGTACACCGCTGCGTATACTTGCACGTGTATAACACTTCCCTCCCCCTCCCCCCCCCTCCCTACACTCTCCATGCTACGAAATGGCATTGTCGTAAAGATGTAAGCGTCCGTGAATCCTATCTGCAAGTGGAGGAAGCAACGGTGAAACCACGAACCGAGAGAATCCCAGAGTTTTGCGGCTTCGAATCTATCCCGGCGATGATTTCGTGATGGAGGTATTAAATACGTGCTTTTTCGAGAAGGATTACGTTTCATTCTTTTGCGCTCGACGGAGAACAATGGAGAAATAGGTGGAGGATGTTATTCGAATTTTTCTTTTTTTAGAACATTGGTCGGATCTTATCTCTTTTCGGTTCGAGCAAAGATTAGATAGAGGACAAATTGTTTTTCTTTCTCTTAAAAGGCTGTGTCTTCTCGTTCTCCTCGCTGTAATAATAATAAAAATATTCGAACCAGAGGTAGGATAAATGTGACGTTAATAAATACGAGATAATAAATGTGTTCAGCTTACGTATGTTTATATTTACGACAACATTTCGTTGGGAAGAAGGTTACGTCGTCGAGCAGAGCAGCGGAAAAATGGCGTTCAATGAGCGAGGAAGAATAATTTCAATTTACTCGAATTCGATTAAAGTAAATTCCATCGATCCAAGATTGCTTCTATGTATATGAATATTAATTCCACGATATTTAAGAGTCGCCATTTTTTCCCCGAGGAGCGTCCAATCTGCGAACGAATCGAGGCAACACCCGTTAACGATATCGTTCAACCGAAATGATTCGGTAGCCGAGGCATTAATTGCTCGATTATCTTCTCCAGTGTTTGCCCACCGATTTACATGACGTTAATGAAAGGTGCGACCAGGTGGATCGCGCTTTAATTACGACGCTTCCAGAGAAATATTTTAACGAGGCATTAACGCTTTGCTGGCCTCGCGGCGTAGGAGGAAGACGGGCACGGGCGCAACATCGTGACTATTTGTCAGTATAGTCTGACATCGAACGAGAAGGGAGGAAAGAATTAATTGGACGGCTTCACCAAAGGGATGTTCCAAGGATGCTCGTCTTTGTCTTCGTCTCTCACCGCCCAAGGAGCAGGACAAAAGAAACGTCGCGTTAAAAACCGTCAATTTCGTACCATAACTCTCTGCATCTCGTACATCTCGAATCATGTAAATTGACCGACCAACGAATCATAACGATACGTACCCGTAAACGTGTAATTTCGTCAGTTGGAAATGACACTCTGGTGGCGCTCTCGATGTTTTAGAACAATAAACGTAAAACTTACGAGCCTTGGGGGATGCTGGTTATCGAGTTACGATCGATGTATCGTAAATCGTACGGATTGGAAAACGTCGTTCTTCTGTGACCGTCGCTGTTGAACTGAGAACGGCTCGACTGAACGGTGGAATTTCGAGCATTGTATACATAACATTGGAACCGTAGTATTACGTTTTCGTAATATTTTCATTCTGGTCAATATTATTCACGGGTACATCTATTATAACATTTACGTTGGATTGGTTCGTGACGATAATATTGAAATATTTTTAAAATTCAGTTGGATTTTACTCGTCGATATTTTTACATACATATATACAAATTTGTATTATATCTCTCGAGTTTAGAATTTCAGTTATCAAAAATTTATCTGAAATCAGATATGGAGAAATCGCGTGGAGAATTTTAAGTATCCGATCAACTCGAGGATTAAACATCCAAGTATATTCTCATTAATATTCATCGCTCCGCGTCTAAATTCCCTAACTTGCACACGGATGGATTATTAAACATCTCATGCGTTGTAACACGTGAAAATATGAACTGAAATTATAGTTTACAGCGTTGAAAAATTCTTCGTTGTAAAACCTCTTTTTAAGTACTGCTAAGTATCATCGTTACACGATAAAATTTACATCGTTACACGGAATATCTTCTAACGGATAGTACCACCATCTATTAGACACACTGCGTAACTAAACAAAAACCAGATCGAATCTGCGAACGAAAAAAAAAAAAAAAAAAAAAAANAGAAAGAAAAATTATTCTTTCTCTTATTTTTTCTTTTTTTTTTTTTCTTACATCGTAATAATCACCTCTCGCCACGTCCATACATTCCAATGTACCAGACATACACTGTACATTTATAAAATGCAACAACCGGTTTACATTTCCATATCACATGCGATACAATATTAACACAAAGTAACAAATTCAACCGAGATAAGCCGAGAGCTGCCCTGCCAAGTCCCGCATATCCTATCCTACCCTGCGCAACCCGCCTATATATTGTTTAAAACATATTCACTTTCATTGACGTTTAGCAACATCTCGATAACCGGTCGAATAATGAAGCCACGAATAGCGGTGAAATCGCTTATTGTGCATACACGTAGTACGGTGCATAGTATTCTCGCGACGCGGTCGGAACGCGTCATCATTAGCACCGTTTCCGCTCGTTTCTGACATACACAACCAGACCGTGTACACGTTGAAGCGATGCGTGATTCCCAGCGGCCAGATCATTCTAGAATTTACCAATGCAAATCGATGGAGAAAAAAGAGAGAGAGGGAGGGAGGGAGGGAGGGAGAAGAAAAGAAAAGAAGAAAACGAACGCCTCGCAGCGTTAACGCTGTATCTCTTCCCGTGCCCCTCGACCGATCTGCATTCCTATGTAAAAGAACTTCGATGTTGCGAAGTTCGAAGGCATGATGCCGCCGGAGAAAAAGAGCGGATTGGCATCGTGGTAATAAATTGTTCGACTCGTGTTTCGACGAATTACCTTGAGATCGCTCGAAATATCGTTCCTCCCTTTTCTCCCTTCGCAACAAGGTAATTAATCGGGAAGAAAAGATCCTTTGAGACGGATTTGCATAATTAAGTTCGACTTAGTGACGGTCTTCCCTCTCCTTTCTTCACGATCGATCCGATCGTCGAATTCGATGAAGCGATCTGTCGAGGAAAGAACATAATAAAGGAAAAAAGGAGAAATTGATTATTCGTGGTTGAGAAAGATGCTTGTTCATAAAGCGAGTTGAAAATGATTCTCTTCGTTTCTATCGTGTACAGATTTCGTTCGGAGATATTTTATTTAAATTTAATTAAATCCGTTCCTGGCACGATTATATAATTTCCACGATTAATTAATTGACACGAGATCGTGAATTGAAGGTGACGATTCCGTTACGTTTATTTCAAAAACTGTTTCATCATTTCAACTCGGAGACGGCAAGGTCTTCTCCGTACAAACACACCCTCCCACCAACCCGGAGCAAAGATTTTCTTCCAGTAATACCAATAAAGCACAGATTTTATACGCGTCGTTTCAAGATATCCACCCTGGGACGTGGGACTAAAATCGGACAATACAGTGCGCGTTATGCTTCCGTGTCGTGTCTCTCGTATGTGCATACGCGTTTTGATCCTCGATGCAGATACACAACGTATGACATACCACCTTCGAATGCGCGTAGCCTCTCTCTCCCCCTCGTTGGGTGGATCGTCGATATATTCTCTACACATGCACGCATAATACGCGCACACATTCCACCACTTCTTCACGAGAAGTTCTCTCGTATACTTTCGCAATCTTCACGAAGGAAAGACATGCGCTATCTGGGGGACGTAGGACGTCGTGGTGGCGTAGGCAGAGAGGCAATGTTGGACCCTGTGCTCGTTTCTCCCGAAATGGACACGCCACGATGAGAGGAAAAGTATGCAACGTTTCTGACCGTTTTTGTCCAAGATCCTCCTCTATATGGTCTCTTGCGCTCTTGCGCCATTCGAGAGAGAGAGAGAGGGGGGGGAGGGATAAAGAGAAAGAAGAAGAAGAATAAAGAAAGAAAGAAAGAGAAAGATCCTTCGTTGCCCCCCACCCTCGAGGATCGAATTGGTTCGCGATCCGGGTAGCGAGGATCGCGAATTCATTGGAATTCTTGCCGGTCCAGTGGTCGTAATACCGCGTAAGAATTAATTGTGCGTTGCATTATGCTTGCGGTAGACCGTGAAACATCTACGAGAAGAAACGATCGGGACGTCGTTGCATTTATACTTCTGATTTCATATTGTAATCCGTGGGACTGGCTGTGTGATTAACTGGTTGAATGTTATTTATGATAATGCGAGGATGGAATGCGTATCTTCTAGTGGCGTTCGAACAGGAACAATGGTGGACGTTTGGTTGGCCAATTTTCGTCGTCCAACATCGAAAAATATGAAATACATAGTGGATGAGAAACTTGAGTCTGATACTCCGATTCGTGATTACTTAGTCAGAAATCAAACGAGAGATATCTCTTCCATTCGAAAATTGTAACAATTTTACTTTTTATTTAATAAAAACTCGAGAGATAAAATATAATCTTCGAATCCGAAGAGGCAAGGAGAAAATATCGTTCGACGGTAGAGGTGGCCACGATCTCTATCCGTGGATTTATAAATACGTTTCTTCTACGCGTGACTGTCGATCGAAAAACGACGTAAGAGGATTACAGAAGTGATATAAACGGGAGAGAGAAAGAGAGAGAGAGACAGAGAGAGAGCGAGCGAGCGAGCGTCACGTTTTAAATTCGATTTCTACGAGCAAAGTTGAGCATACATATGCGTGATCACGGATTTCAGAAGACGGTCGGCCGGAATTCTCGCGGAAAATGCGAATTCCTCGCCGTTCGCTCGAGAAATAAGATGTACGAGTAAGATTTTTCTTTTCCTTTTTTTTTTTTTTCACGAAAAAACCGCTCCTCTCGGAGACATCGAATGATATATTGTGTCCAACAGAGAAGAATTTTTTTCCTTTCGTGGTCTTGTTTCGCATCGCGTCACGTGATCAAATATTTGACGAAGCGAATTACGATTCATTCATTCATTCGCAGTAACGAATGTCACGTTATTTATAAAATTGTAATAAAAGTGTAATAAAATATTTACAAAAAGCGTAATTTTTACTCATTTCATATCCATATTCATCTCTTTCAGGATTTTTTACGTTTTCCTCATTTGAATTTTTCAATGAATCTCACGCGACTTTTTTTTTAATCTTCCAGCGATGGATATAATACCATTGGAGAAGCGCGAAGGAGAAAGCGAGCAAGTCCTCCAATATACAAATTTTCGAACATCCAAATCTTTAGAGACGATAATCCTCGATTATCAGAGTACTTATATATCCACGATTCCATGTTTCGTCCATTCCCCATTCCAATAATTAATCCACGGGAGACATTATCATTGCCTCGAAATCGGGCCTCGAAATAACGTGTTAAAATTACTCTCAAATAAATCTCGCAATTTAACGATCGTGAAGCATTGCCAAGTGGCGATAGTACGATTTTACGATGATCCATCTTTATGGCTATCCTATTCTTCGTCACGATATAACCCATAACAGGGCGTGCAGGCATGCGCCAGGCGCATAAACCGGCGACGAAACCCGGCGTAAAATAATCGTACAACGATCCTTAAAACTCATCATGGATCGCAACGATCCACACGTTCCCGGTCTCCAACACAATTCGACACAATAGGATAATTCTCATAAATATTGAAGCGGCGTTGCGTTTGATTCGATGGGCGCGAGGCCGCGTAGCACGCTTTAATAAGGCCACCTACTATTACTGTATCGTATATATATACATATATATATATATATATATATATATATATATATATATACACCTCGATCGTGTGTGTGTATCGGTGAAAGAGGCGCCTTAAAGATTCTTGACAAGCGTCGGTACAAGCGTTTGCAATTAATTCGCCGATGCTCACCTCGACAGCCGGCCAGTCCGCCATTAAAATTCCCCGCGAGCTTGCGCAACTTGCTTTCGAATCTCCAAGCTTTTCAGAGCATATCCGCCGATTTCGATAACATTCGCGTGTGTATCCACCCTTTTTTTCGATTCCTCGTTTCTTTCCTCTCTCTCTCTCTCTCTCTATATATATATATATCTTTCTCTCTCTCTCGTCGGTGACACGTGCGTAATTGTGCGTACGTAAAAAACGGATCCTCGGGAAGAGGGCAAAGAGTAAAAAGTTGTATTTATAATACGGACCGGACTCGAACGAGCCGAGTCGTATCTACGATTTACGCGGCAGATAGCCCCGTATGAGGCAAGGCCAGTTTCCTGTTAAATAGATTTTTTAATTAAGTAAAAGTTCGGTCCGCGGGGAGTGGATGTATGCGCGCGCGCGTGTGCATCATTGTTTCGCGGTGTGTAAGTGTTCGCCCACTGCATACTGGGTGATCTAAAGTCAGATCGGATTAAACCGAGTATAGATACATGTGGGTTTTTTTTTTCGTATTCCTCGAAATAAAATAATCCTTGATAGGGGATTTAATTTTGGAAAAGAATTGGAAAGGAAGAAAACTTTAGAAAGAGGAGTTTATTGCAGGAATATTTTTAATCAAAAATTGCGATGGTTAATTGCAATCGCTCTACGGGGAGGAAGGAGAAGTCTGTAAGAAGCGATCAAATATTTCGTGAAATCAACTCGTGCATTATTCATAACTATGAAAGTTCCCAGGGGATCACGTATAAAGACAAAACGATCGTTTCGAATATCGTCTCTGAACGTTCCCCATTACTCATCCCCTCGGTATTTGCACAAGCGTGTGGCAAAAACGTCTCCACGTATATTCCCATTCAATTCGCGCATAAATAAACACACACTGTTCGTTTAACCAGCTCTTTTATCCGGCACGCGTAATTGTGCAATTCACGCATTCGATATCCGCGTGCGTCGATTCACGCACACGCACAATGCCCCGTGGCGCATTCCATGTTTGCAATAGGCAGATCCGAGGGTCCTGCTTGCCATTTCGACGCACAATATATTTTCGACTTAGAGAGACGGAGAGAGAGAGAGAGAGAGAGAGAGAGAGAGAGAGAGAGAGAGAGAGAGACCAAAGGTATCTCGGCCCTCCCGCTGGACACATTCCGAGTACCGAGTTCGCGGGAACGGGCGAAGCCTGGCCGCGTGTAGCCGATAGCCAAGCGGTTTATCTGAATTTTTTCTTTTCAAGATTAGCCGAAAACCACGTGGGGAACAACGGCGTACACTAACTTGTTCGAAAAAGTTAGCAATTACCCCCGTACTCGGAAGAAAATTCGAAAAAGACGAAAGAAGAAGTAGCTTAGAGAATATTTGGTTACGTGAGATATTAAGAAATTAGAAAATGATTTGATACAGTTCCTTTTCTCTGGATCCTATAACGAGGATCACGAGTAGATTTATAATTCAACTCGACCTATTGTGATCCATAATGATGAATAAATGATAATTCTTAGTATTTAACATTCGAGGAATACATAGTTATTTTTATTCCTCGAACGGAGTAGTAGAATGCTAGTTTCGTCGCTATCTATTAAAACTTGATCTTGGATATATAGGTGTATAAGTGAAAAAGTGATTGCAAACTTTTGATCGGTATTACCATGGTGGTTTTACCATACATACGTGCCGATAGATTACCGTATCATATCGTATTACGTGGTTAGCGAATTCCTGAGCGATCCGCTTTTTCCTAGAAGACGATAATACTACGTTTCGAGTACCGTTTCATCTTACGATCCTTCTAATCCGCCTCTACTATATACGAATAGAATTAGAACCAGGGAATGAACGAATTTCGCGATGAATTATTTGATTCTTGTATCGTGGATACATTCGATACGACGACGACCATGCTTCGATTTTTGGTTTTCTATTTTTTTCTTTTATTTTTCCCCCATTTTGATCGTCTTTCGTTTAACGTTCGATCGTTGGGATGGGACAACGATTTAGATGCGGCAAGGAAGTGTATTTGCGCGAGATGAATGAGTCAGCTGGAGACGAGAGGTGGTCGATCGTGGCGATTTATTGCCGGGTACGCGCGTTTACATGATGTATCCTGAGTTATATCCCGAGTAAGATAAAGAACAGTCATCTTCCGTCTCCTCTCGATTCGAAGATCATTTTTAAACTATTGGGTTTATTTGTTCGCAACAAAGATCTCGTATCGCAGATCTTTAGCTCTCTTGACTCTTGAGTAAACAGGTAATACCGCCTGTGCACCGATAGATATCTATAATCTACTTATTTCGCGATGGAAATATTTGAATTAATTACGCGAACGGCTAATTAATAATTTACGAGAACAAGATTATCGTCACTGCATATCAACGACTCATTTAGATAAATTATCATTGAAACTACCTCTCCAAGATTCCTTTGATCGTCGATCAATAATATATAGTCCCAAGTTAGAAATATTCTATACGTATATATGTACGTATTTATACGTAACGAGTAATTATTTGTCACGATTTATGGATGCAAAGTAAATGGGAAAATTTTGTAACGGTGTCAAACTTACCTGGCTGACACGAAGCGCCACCAGGACCAAGCACAGTACCGACACAAGCGCACTGGTGAACGCGTGAAAATTGGTCCTTCCCACTGTCATTTTGGCGGTGTGAACGTGCCACACTGAACGATCGATTGTGAAACGTGTCACGTTATTGCCAAGCCTCTCCTATCTGTCAGTCTCACGTCACATTTTCGTTATTTCCCGAGAACAATCTCATCGTATCGCGGGAATCGATCGAATATATCGACGTTACAGGGCGGCCACGCGGTTTCCTTTCCCGTAGTAAAGACAGGACAGGGAACGTGGATATATAAACGCGTGGATAGCGAAACAGTGGATCTCGTGGATATCGTGGACTCGAAAACTCGATGCCTCGTTCAAGAGAACTGGAAGCGAATGTTATACTGGCGCAATAATGACTGTTCCTCCTGAGCTGCCCCCAGGGACGCTCAGGTGTTCGGTGTTTTTGGTGGGGATAGAAGCGGCCATTCCCTTTTCATCCGATGTTGTATGCGATCCACGCATTCATGTCTCCGAATCCGGCGATGAGCCACGTGTGTTTCTCGTAATTCCTACACGAGGTCAGCACTGTGCACGGTACTCGTTGTTCACGTAGGGATCCGCCTTATCGACGCGGCTGGGGAATTCGAGAACGTTCCTCGAAACGCTCCGAACTTTTGGAACTAGAACGTTTCTCACTAGACAATTTACAATTTTTTAGAGATTAATTGGAGGCATTTTTCTGTTTCAACCACGTTGAAACAAAGCGATGTCGATGGGAGAGGGAATTGCAAACGTTTGAAATTTAAATAAATTGAACAAATTGGTGGTTGCTTCTTAAGAGAAGCTTTAAATAATCGGATGCAGATATCGACTCGAAAAACGGTTCATCCGCTTTAAAACTTGAATTTTGGTGGTTCGAGAACGAAGGAATACTTTTATCTCGAATTATTTGCATGCACGAAAAATGAATGTCTGCCCGGCAAACAATTCAATAGATATTGATTGAACGAAGATTGCAGGAATTACAGGACTGTCGTTAGTCATGATGCTCGCGACGCTATTGTCGTGGAACCTCTCAAGTTGTCACAATGAGAACAAAGGCGAATATCGAAGACAATAGGATAGCTTATAAGATCATTCATGGACGACGTGAAAACCATTCAAGATCTCGATGCATCGATATCTTTATCGCTTCGATAGTACGAATGTATATACGTGATCGCATCTTGCGTATCTATATACCGCTATATAATCGTACCCTTCAATTTTCTTCCTAATTCGAAAATTCCTAATCGATTCCTATAGATATTACAGAAACAGTTTTTTCTTCATTCTTCATAAAATACAATCGTGAAAATAAAAAGAAAAAAGAAAAAATCACGTACAACTGAAATTACCCTCGAGCCATTTTTCCAACGTGTTAACACCGGTTTCACGAGTGGTCGTTTAATTGGTCTGCAAGGAAAACTCTTGGCACGCAAAAAGAAATAAAACGTCAACGCGTCAAAGAACAAGAGTCCCCTCGTGATTCGCATTTCCTTACGTAACAAGGCTAGACATACACAGACACACGAGGAAGCGTAGTGATAATCTTAATGAAAATCCCCCACGTTCGTGCCTCCTTTGATAGTTTTCACCCCGGGAAAATGTTTGTGACCCACTTTCCCACAGAAAACGGCTCTAATGCCGTTTTACCTGGGGTACAGAAAGGTAGAGTGGAAAAAAAAGAGGCGGAAACGGAGGAGAGAGAAAAAGAGAGAACCGTCTTCTAGTTGAATACCGTCTCGCGCCGTATACTACCACGCAAATGTATACAACGTATATATCAATTTTATTGCAAGAATTTCAAACAGAAACGCAGAGATCAAGGGATCATATAAAAATTTTTATATGTCCTTACAAAATTCGTTTCCAAGATTCCACGAGTTGTAACTGCTACCTAACCACACACACACATATCACGAACAATAGAGAAAACTCTCTATCCCGAATCCGTTTCAAAAATGTACGATCTCTCCGTAAGATCGTACAAAAGCTCGAGAATAAATGCAACGACGAGGAATCACGAATAACTGGGTCGCTGCATTAATTCTTTTATCCAGGCCGACTTATCCGTGGAGAATGGCGGTCGAGTGGCGAGCACCGAGAAGAATCAACATCATCCATCCGGCACACTCTCTCTATAATTATCGCGATATCGAGGAGAGAAAAAGCGAGAAGAGGAATTTCGAGTTGCAAAGAGATAATATTATACCAGTTCGGGTATATACACGGGTTCCAACTTTCAATCTCATTACGAGTTTTCTCCAATTTTATATAATATTTTGAAAAGAGCCGCTGCACGGAGGCGCGTCGAGAGTGAAAAAAAAGAAAGAAAGAAAGAAAAAGAAATCAGAGGCGCATGCATCGATGCAAACGCGCAATCCACGTTTACCAATGAGCGGGCTGACGTTTCGTCTTCGGTTCGGCCAGCAGGTGGAGCGTGTTTGATGTGAATCGAACACCGTCACCCTGTACAAACACCGGGGACCGGGCAGCATATAGGGGCTCGTCCTTTTTTTCCCCGTCGTCGTCGTTAGCTCGCGAGACTGGGTGAGGAGGGGGTGATAAGGAGGACGCAAGCGCGGACCTATCGACCAGCTAACCCTCCGGGTAACACCCTCGCGATCCTCGGCCGAGGCTCACTGCTTCACCGGCAAACTAGTAGGTAGTACAC
Source organism: Apis laboriosa (assembly GCF_014066325.1). Classification (NCBI taxonomy): domain Eukaryota; kingdom Metazoa; phylum Arthropoda; class Insecta; order Hymenoptera; family Apidae; genus Apis; species Apis laboriosa. The sequence continues at coordinate 4,679,193 of NW_025221370.1, forward strand.
GCACGCGACACAGGTGAGTACCACAAGCTTCTTCAGACCTTGCCTTAAAAGTGTAATCTAACAGAGAAAGTTGAGGGTAGGGTTGACGATTGAAAAAAAAATCGGTTTCCGTTGGGAAAGGAGGTTGGTCGAAGGTCAAGTGCGAGCGTGATTTATGGATTCCCTTTTGCGATCAATTTCTTCTTTCCCTCCTCTTCTTCTTCTTCCTCCTTTTTTTTCTTTTTTTTTTTTTCGTTTCGTAGATGACTATTTCGATAACTCGAACCCCTAAGTGGAATTCAATAGAAAATGTTGAGGGTAGGCAAAGATTGGAAAAGATTGGTTTTCGTTGGAGAAGGGCGAGTGAATTGGTTTATCGAGTTTTTTTTCTTTTTTTCCTTTTTTTTTTTTTTTTGTAATCGTCGATAATTTGACCGTTGAAGTGTAATCCAAGATGAAATGTCGAAAGAATTTCGGTTTTCGGTTGAACAAGGATTGCATCATGTGACTAGATTTGGATTTCTTTTATGATCAATTAACTCTCTTTTGGAACTTCGTCCAACTGTCTATATAGTTCAACTCGACTATATAAAATCGTGGATTAGCTGGAACGGTCACTGGAAGATTGAAAGAAATGGGAAATTGATTTTTTTAGATGTTTGTCTCTCCTTTGGGTATTATCGTACGGTTTCAGTGGATAGTTGATACGGTATATTCGTTTATCAAACAAACGTGAAAGACACATGATACTCGAGGAGTTTCTCAATAATAGAGATTCGTATGAGATAACTAGGTGTTTTGTGGCGAGACGAAGATATTCTTGATCCGATGATTATTACAGTGACTGGTTCTTTCTTTGCAAGTATATTATTATTCAAGTTGATATTGAATTTAAATTTACGCGGGAGCTTATAAACTACTACGTTGATCGATGAATACGAGATACCAATTTGTATAAACGATACGACTATTCTTCTGAGGATAAGTGATTATTTTCACGCGATATTTCGACGGTTGCGTGTTTCTATTTTTCTTTTTCACCTATCAATTTGCTTCAATTTTTTGATATTGTTTGTATCATTAATTAATTACAGAAAGTTCCGCTGAAAGCTTTTTTTTTGATTTTGATAAATGATACAATTGTTTAAATTTAACTATTTTTAGATAACAAATGTATAAAGTCGTAGTGAAATTTATTAAAATCATATATCGTGATTTCATACTCGAATATATTTTAATGATTTGATTAAAGTACTACGCCCATTTTATTCGATTAAGATATCTTTGGATTAGAACGAATAATAAAATAAATAAATATTTATCAATATTTTGAATGAAATATTCGAATAATATACGTGTCTCTGGTTTCTTTCAATTTTTATAGAAAGTGCACGTTTCTATGTGCGCAGCTTTCAGCGGTCAATGCGCCTGCCCTTTCCTAATACCTAGGGACTCTTCCATCATCGATTATTACTAGAGTCTAAGCTAAAATCCCTAGAGATAACATGAACCGTGTAGATCCATACAAATATAATCACGCGAAACGTAGCTATATACGTACACGTTTACACGTTTAATCGAAAATTACTTTTTAAAAATTACTATTACAAGATGAAAATTTCTCGCGGGAAATTATGAAATTATTCGATGCGCGTTATATATCCGAATACATAGAAGTTTGCACAGTCAATATTTGAACAAGAGGGTGCGTCACAAAATTTATCGATTCGAAACTTTCTATCATTTCAACCCTCTCTCGACTCGATACTCAATATCAATTTAGAAAATTGTTATTCCACCGACGAAGCAAAATTAGAAACAATTACCAAGTTTGGTAATTAATTAATCAAGAAGGGTAAAAAAAAAAAAAACAAATTAAATTCCTCGTTGAGTGTTACGAGGTAAAAAAAAAAATAAAAAAGAAAAAAAAGAAGAAAAAATAGAAAGCTCGTGAAGTCGTATGGAGATTCGAAGGGATTACTAAGAAATTCGTCGAAGCTAATTTAAAATTCAATTAGGACTAGGATATCTCGAGCATTAATTGAATTCAGACAGTTAGCCAAGTAGTCATGAGCACCGGGGCAAACTTTGCTGGTTTAAAGTTTTCTAGCCATTCTGATTACAGGATGCTTTCACGTAGAAAGCGATTGCTGGAAAGTTTCAAAGAAATCACGAAACTTTTCTCCATCTTTCTTTCTCAACTTTCCCCTTTCTTCCGTCTTATACAATTCTTCTCCCCCTCTATTCTTCCGTCATTTAACAAGTCACGGAATAATCGTGTCGCGTTTCTTCAACGACACCAGGGATTAATTATTCCAAGAAAAGTTTCAGAAAAAGTCTGCGACGAGACAGCAGAGGCACCATTTTTTATCATCTATTTTATATTATTTCGTGCGAATCGACGGACTCCATTTCCTGCTACTCCCCTTCGCCAACAGAGTTTTTTTATTGAAGATAATCGGTCTCGTTATCAACCGCGTTTCCTATCGCGATCCGATATTGAAGTTTTAAAATCACGGTTGGAAAGGAGGGGAGGGATGGATGAGGCGAAACACTCGTGTAAAAAAATTCTTCAGCGCGTAAAGTCACGCTGCGTCGTATCGATCAGCGGAATATCAAGCTCTACTTTTGCTGTGCTAAATTTCTGCGAGGTGCTCTCCTCCATCTCGCGCGCGCCTCCATTCTGCTCGCGTGGACGTTTTTATCGCGGATCTCGCTTAAGCTCGCTTGTTCCTTATTGAGAACGTGTGTTACATACGTTTAATTATAGCGATACTTCAGCGTGTAAAAAAAAAATAAATAAATAAAATAACGGAGAGAATTTATCTTCCTTTTTTTTTTTTTTTTTTTTTTTTTTATACGTTGGATTTTATCGTTCAAAAGTTTATTATGGACAGAATTTATTTCGAAATGATTTATTTTTCGCGATTGGTTAATAAGGGAATTATATGTCCAATTACGATATAAAAGAAGATTTTTGTAAAAACGATAAGATTCTATCAATATTAAATTCATCGGTGATGTAAGAAGTATATACAGCTTGAATTCTATTATCTTCATAAAGAGAAGATAAATATCGTTTCTTATTACCAATTTATTGTCAATTCATTGTACATTACTAAAATTTAAATCATCGAATCCAGATAATTTTATACTTTCATATATATTCTTTCGAACAATATACAAATCACCGATGAAAAGAAAAAAAAAGAAAGGAAGAAAGAAAGAAAAAGAAGAAGACACTTTTGTCCCTAGAGATGATAATAAATAATTATATCTCCACGTAGCGAGACTTTTATCTCACGCTTTTACGTAATCAGCGCATCATAAGCCGCTATATATAAAGACTAATATATATATATATATATATACCTGCAAAGTTTCAGCCAACTTTTAACAAAAACATCACCACCCTACGAATAAATAAACGCCTCTTTATAAATAAACGTTTCATTCAACGATTTCGCGATTAATTAATCATTGACCATCTCTCGTCATATCTCTCTTTCTCTTTCTCTCTCTCTCTCTTTCTTTCTCTCTACCTGTCTTCCCTTTTTACAGATTTCAACTTGGATTGTTTAGTTTCTCCTTCCTCACCTCTCTTATTTCATCCTTTCCTTTCGGATTACCTTACGTTCAACTGTTATTCCACAAACTCGGCAAGGGAACGCAACATCTCGTTCGAACATCGTCGAGCGAACAGATCACAACGAGACGACGTCCTCTTTCCGGTAATCCGCCGCGTTTTCGAGAAAGTGACAGACAGGAGGAGAGCGTACCGCGCCCGCACACCGAACACACCGACAAAGCGGAATTCTGCGGTTTTCGCGAGGAGGACGAGGTCGGTGTTAAACCAGCAAGATTACCGGCCGCGGCGGTTGCGCCAAATACTGTGGTACAGCTACTTCACCCGGCAACATTTCATTCTCCAGCTTTCGACAGTCCTTCACCTCCAATGTTAACTACCTGAAACGGAGGTGAGTGCCTGACGCCTGTGCGCGCGCGCCCGCCCGTGTATGCGGACGCCTGTCCACCTATTTCACTGTCTATTTGCATGCCCGATAATAGTTTGCTCGATGGAATTTCTCTCGTACTTTCCCCTCTGCGCTCAAGAGATTCGAAGAATTCGGAAGCGATGCCGGAAGAATCACGCCAAGAGATTTCTATTTGCTCGTTGAATATATTTTTTTTCCTTTTTTTTAGAATAACGATACAGATTTTGTCTCGATCTTGTCACGATTTCTTAAGGTTTTTAACGGTAGATATTTTATTATTTATGAAATTCGTGTTTTTGTATTCGTTCCTTTAAAAAAAACGAGGTGTTCAATTTGGAAAAGTTAAAAAAAGAAAATAATATTCTTCGACTCGTTGAAGAATCGTTGGACGTGTTTCGAGCGAAACACGTTCAATTTCGCTCGGTGAAGAGAATTGTCACTTTGTTTCTCACGTTTTGGAGCGTTTTAGAATGTGTCCATAATGGTACGCGGAGATGCATAGAGTGAGATACGAGACAAAAGAGTATGGGTCGTTGCACGATGGATGCTTGTGGACGAGCACGTTTGTCCCAGCCTTTTCATCGAATTCGAGGACAGAGTCGCATAATATGGCAGCGTAAAACAACACCTTTATCCGCATACGAATCACATTGGCCTTCTACCGTGTGTGTCCACACGTATCTGGAACAACGGATACATCTCGTATCGTGATCTCTTTCGCCGTTGTAAATTGCACATTCCGGCTCGCTCCTATTTATATCCTATTTATCCATTCCACTATAATTAACATCGATATTCGAGTCTGTGGAGATCCGAGCGACAGGTCGATAATTCCTCCAACAAGCACACCACCGTGCCATTATTTAATCAAAGCACAATTAAGTTCAATTAAAAAAAATTCAACAATCTCCACGTCTCTCCACGTGCATGCACTCCCATCAATCTCGATCCATGCACGCAAATCGGCATGGCGAGAAAGTGCTTTGGCAAACGTGCAAACCCACGCTTCAAGCGTTCCCCCCCCCCCCTACGTATCCATCTGTCTACCTTGCTTCCATTCCTATTGCACCTAAATTTTATACCGCTGTGAAAGATATTATTTTTGTATTATAATTACAGTTCACAATTGAAGTGAAACCCGTGTAACGATCTGTCCAATATTTACCAATTACACTCAAGCTTACCAAATGTCGCATTCCATGCCTTACGAGCCCATAGGTACGAGCCACCGGAACCCGGCTATCGAGTACCTGTCACCCGATCGTCTGCCGAGACCGTCACACGTCTGCCTCCCACCTTGTCGCAAAGCACACGAGCGATCGTCGAGCCACATTTCACGCGAGGCACCGCAACCGACGTGTCCATCTTCTAATAAGACACCGAGACTGGCGAGCTGCCGCGCTCATCGCAACGCCATCAAAATAACGCCATGCCATCCCCGTGTCACGCATGCAAACCGGCAATCAGCAATCGTCAATCATCGCGCCATCTTTAATGCCATTATTAAAAAAAAAAAATATATATATATATAATACACCCGAGCACTTGGCTGTTCGATGTGCATATCATGAAAACAGACTCGTATGAAAAAAAAAAAATATATATATATATAAAAAGAATGCTAAAAAAAAGCGTGAAATCCCTGGACGAACGGACCGATTGCCACTATCACGACCACGACCATAGTTTGTCTTCCAGGTTCTCGTCAGGGGATTTGAGCTCGGAGCTCGACGATGAACCAAGCACAGACTCCGGGCTGGCCTCCATGGCCAGGGATTCGTCGTCCCAATCGTATCAAGCGGTGCCCGAACGCCCGTTGCAGTCCCAACCTACGCCGGTTCCGCCGGCCAGCCAGCCGCCCGTGCCCGGGGCACCGCCGCCCGGAGCCCCACAACCCGTCGGCGGCGATCTCAGTCTCAACCTGAGACCCGGCTCCAGAACCACCAGTGCTCCATCCTCGCCTGCCAAGACCAGGGAAAGTTTGCTCCAGAGGGTTCAGAGCTTGACAGGGGCTGCTCGCGATCAGGTGGGTTGAATCGGTTTTCAACGATCAATTGATTGATGGTGAGGTGAGGTAGAGGTAGAGGGAGGAACCGAGGGTGCTGCAACAGTGATACTTGGTGTTATTTTAAATATGACAAATTTTGGAGAATATTAAAGGGTATAAGGAATATACTTTTGAATTTATTTTTTTTATAATCCTCTAAAATCTTCTAAAAGGTGTATATTTAGGTTACAAATCGTAGGTTGTTAAATAATTCGTATTACGTATTTTGATTTTAAAAACGAAAGAATATTTGCTGCTAAATGCTTAACGTTCATACGCGATAAACATTTTCTTTTTATGTAATTGTAAAAAGAAACGTGTTTGAGTCGGCGACGATCGTTTCGCGATAGAGATTTAAGAGAAGAGGTTTTTACTGAATAAATATTCCGAATATGTTTAGTTTAACGAAAGTGAATCTGTAAAGTATCATCGGGATGAGAAAGGTCAAGTTATCTTAGAAATTTCATTTCGATTTCCAGAGAGCATGAGCGGACAAGCACGATTGCGCTTCCGTGAAATTCCATCTTCGAGTTTAATTTCCCCAAGGTGTATATAATAATAATAATGTATAAATTGTTCCATCATTTTCGAACGATCAGATTGCATTTCCACATAGGTATCGTGCGGCGCAAGATCGACACGAGTCAAGATTTGGATCCAAAATTGCCTCGTTGCATGTTGGACGCGATACACGATCTTTTTTCAATGTTCTTCGAAGAAATGTGCGAGCTTTCGCGTGCTCGAAATACCATCAATCTTTTCGACGTTCATTATCCTATTAAACGTTTGAACCTTGTAATAAAAATTATGAAAAAAAAAAAGTGATTGAAATCGTTGGATAAATTTTCTTTGTTACGAAATATATAAGAAGAATTATATCGTACCAATTTTGATTATTATTATCAGGGTGCATCGATTCTGGGAGCGGCAGTGTCAGGTGCGACCAGAGGGCCCTCTTACAACAAAGATCGATGCTTCACGTTGCTGGTCATAGACGACCAAAACACCGACTGGAGCAAATATTTCCGGGGTCGTAGGCTTCACGGTGATTACGAGATCCGCGTCGAGCAGGCGGAATTTCGGGAATTGTCGTTGACGGCCAGCGAGACTGGCACCGTTGTGTCCATGGCGGTTTATCGTAACGGGACCAAAGTCATCCGGTAAGATTAATTGATATTTCGATCGATCGAATTCTCTTCCTTTTCTCGAAAAGACGGCAACAAAATGTTCATCGTTCGTCAAAATACATAATCGTCAAGTATGATATTATAGCGTAATGTAATTTCATATAATTGATATGATCAGAGAGTTTTTATCTCATCTTGATATTCTTTGCTCTTTCCTAGAAAGAAAATAGAATCTTAGAAATTAGAATTTTCTTGCTCCATAAATTTCTGAATATTTTTAAGGAAAATAATTTTTGCCCACAGATCCTTCAAGCCCGATTTCGTTCTGATACGACAAAACCTAAAGGACGCGGGAGAAGATTACAAGAATCTTCTTCTCGGTTTGATGTACGGCGGTGTGCCGAGCGTTAACAATCTCACGGCAATTTACAACTTTCAGGTATGAAGTTCGTCCAATTAAAGAAAAGCGGGCAAGAGTCATTCTGAATGGAAGGAACGATTAAAACTTGAACGATCAACTTTCCACTTCTAGGAAACGGATTTTCTTAATTACGTTTATCCGCGTTTCAGGATAAACCTTGGGTGTTCGCGCATCTTCTGGGACTTCAACGTCGTTTAGGAAAGGATAACTTCCCGTTGATAGAGCAAACTTACTATCCCAACCATCGCGAAATGGTGAGTTAAATAAAATATTCACATCATCCTGAAAGTTCACGTAGAAGGGGAAGATTATTATTATTATTATTATTATACGTTTCTCGTTTTATTTTTTTTTTCCCATTTCTCGTTTCAAATATTATAATACTTACAAAAGTTATCAAATGGAAGAACTAATAAAAGACTAAGAACATACATCGTTCGGTGTTACGTCCTCAAGCTAGGAAAATCCAGGCTAATTCTTCCGCCGTGTCGCGCGCTTTTACCACTTTTGTACTAAAGTTCTAAACCCACGTGAAGGGGGTCGTCTACGTTCTCTTGTCCCCATCAGGCAAGAAACAATATAACGATCGTGCTCGGATACATAAGGTTAGAGAAACCCAACTTGATTTGTAACATTTCTAATAACGACGCTTAGCATCTTTGTGCTATCCTTCGAATAACGAGATAACATAATCTGAGATAACATGAAATAAATCTGGACTTTCTCCGTTTCTTTCAAGGAATTATGTTCCTTCTTTTAAATAAAATTTATCTTTTTTTCTTTTTTCTCTTTTTTTTTTAGAAAACATAGATTACGTTATTTCAATATTCACTGACCTATACAAGGATTCGCTAAAAATTAAATACTTTCTAGCAGCTTCTTATATATATAAAAAAGGAAAAAAAAAAAGAGCAAAGCTACGTACAACGAGATGAAAGTGAGAATAATTTAAAAATGTATAATATACATCAATAGCCTAATATGTACAACTAAAAAAAGAGATGGCCAATCTTTTGTTATTACTTGCTTATTTCAGATTTCGAAACGAAACTCAGTCGAGGTTGCTGTGAAAATCAATTAAACGAAGCGTTGTTACTTAAAAAAAAAAAAAAAAAAAAAAAAAAAATCGTTTGTAAATGTAAATCTTCCTTAACGCCGATTAAATAAACGTCGAATACATTATTAACGACGTTTATTATTCAGATGTGAAAAGAGGTCAACGAAATAAATAATTATTAACGAGGAATCCACAATGATACAAAAATGCGATGCAACAAACCTCGAAACGTAGTAACGAAGTAAAAATTCTCATGAAAATGCAAGCAGTCTCAAGAGTCGGTACGATTCACGTAGTGCCCTTGAACAACGGCTTCCGGGTTGGCTGCGTATAATTTTCAATCATTCCGCTGCTTCGCTGTTTAATTAACGAACAATTCTTTTTTTTTTTTTTTGTACTCGTCCACACAACGTTCACCCGGTTAATAATACTTCTGATAGAACAATAAATAGAGCATGGCGCGATGCTGAAATGAAAAACGCCACGTTATTGAGAAATTAATGCCAACGTCTTCGAATCGTTACAATTTGACTTGCAAAGTTTTCGAGTTACTTGATTGAAAGCATATTCAGAAGCATTTGATTAATAATACAAGTCGCACAATTGTTCAAGAATCTCTTTATACTCTTTATACTCTTTCAATTGACAATTAAAAAACCATTACTGAATAGTTAGTCAATCGAGAGTTTAAAGAGTAAAAAAAGATTTTTAAATTTACATATAATTTTCAATCAAAACGTTGACTTTCATCGATCGAACGCTTCTGAATTCTTCTGAATTGTTACAAATGTTTCTTCGATCACTATCGTCGATTAATCGACTTAAATAAATATATAAAAGAATTAGCATTAATTTACCACGCACAGCGACGAGTTTGCTGCGTGTTGATACTCTCTCTATCTCTCTACGTTACCAACGATATAAACAAAAATTCTTCCAGGAATCTCGCGAAATTTTACAAATAGATCGTAAATCGAAACGTGTTACGTGTACGAACAACGTCGATTTCTCTCTCTTTCTCTCTCTCTCTCTCTCTCTCTCTCTCTCTCTCTCTCTCTCTCTCTCTCTCTCTCTCTCTCTCTCTCTCTCTCTCTCTCTCTCTCTCCCTTTCGCCATCGTGATCAATCAATCTTTCATTCAACCACAGACTACTTTCGTATTGAATCGAAACGGAAGAATATATTAAGGTTCTCGCGCTCTTTTCTGCTCGCGTTCCAGCTGATACTTCTTGATGCAGTTTTTGTAAGGCACCGAGGGTGTCCAATAGCATCCAGATTCTCTGTACATGCAGATGCCGAAATCTTTTTGACACTCCTCGGGACCTGGCCTGCTCTCCCACAGGCATTCCGTGCCGTCTGTGTTCTCCAAAGTTATACCTTTGATCCACCAAGGTGTGTAACGAACCTAAAATAAAAAAAAAAAAAAACAAAATGAACGTAGGTTAAAACAAGAAAGATGATGAGTAATTCTGAATTATCACGTAAAATAAATTACCCCTTCTACTGATAGATTCAGAACATTTTGAACATTGTTGAGAATTCCATTAGAGATGGGACGAGCTTTATTCAAAGGGAAACAATCATAGAGGAAACTTTTGCACAGCTCAATGCATTCTACTCGTATTATTACAAAGTGTCGCTCGAAATTCAACGCTTGGACATATTTATTTCACTTTTTTAAATAAGCGAAATGTGTCGAAAGCGAATGGATCGATGTACATTTGTAGAAATTGATTTTCTTGGTTCAGAAATATCATCGAAATATCAAATATCGTGACGTAGAATTTTTTAATTTCAAAAAAAAAAAAAAAAGAAGAAAAAAAAATAATACCAGAATTTTTCCTCACTCACTTTGCACATACAACTGGAATGATATAAATGCCTGAAGCCCTTCCGCTGTCTGCTCGTCACAAAACGCCAAGGCATCGCTATTCCACACGATGATATATGCGCCTTATCACCGTAAATCACGCGTCCGCTCACAACGTACGTTTCTCCAACTTTAAGCTGTGCTCCACACATGGAGTCCGAGGACGCGGTCCATAAAATATTTTTCCTCAGCGCGGGATACGTTGTCTTGTTCGCCTGTAATAATAGGGTGACGATAAACGTTTAAATCAAAACGCCGCAAAGCGATCGTGAAGAAAAATCGTCGGATGTACGAACCTTGAAGAATTTATTCACTTTCACGTTGTACGCAGTTTCGAATTCGTTCACGTTCGTCATCTTCTTCACTCTTACAAGAATGACTACGAAAGAAAGAAAGAAAGAGAAAAAGTAGAAGAAGAAGAAGAAGAAGAAGGAAGGAAGGAAGGAAGGAAGGAATAAAATTAACACATCAAATTTTTATTCCTTATACGTATATAACGTTCGAATCGAGGATAGAACGAAGAACGAAATAAAATAAAATAAAAAACGATATGATTTTGTTTCTCTCTGATAATAATAATAATTGGGAGGAAAAATATTTTCTAAATTTATGCGCAAAAGGTAATCGCAATTTTTTCTCGTTGTACAGAAATCACACGGACAAAGCAAAGATATACACGCATTTTACGCATTTTACTCCTTTCTAATGCGAAATTTCCTTACCGAAATCTGAATTGCAAAACAGCGTCTGAGGATGACTATTCATGCAAGAACAGGCGACGACCCTCCTCACTTGCGCCAATGATATCGCTACCACCAGCACGTAAATCCAAAACCTTAATCGCCACATCTGCGGACAAACAAACGAAACGATTAGAAAGTTGTACAAGTGAAATTTAAACAAAAGCGAGATCCATGATGATTCGAAATTTTATTATGTATGATAAATAAAACGCGATGCATCACGCCTCGAGGCACGTATCGAGCATGATAGAGATATGGAATCTGAATCGGAGTTAATGTTTGCCAGAGATAAAAGTGAAAGGTGGAAATTCATTACGCGATAAGGGGCGAGCTAATGAAACGAATCTCCAACACACGTAACACGACATTGTCAAACAGATAATAAACGAAGAATTCCTCGGGAGAGATGCCGCCCAACTTTCTCGCTCCATCTATCTTCCAAATCTGATTAACCGTATCCGAACGATCCGAGCCAGTTGTCAACCGTCCCAGAAACTTTTATAACTTTATTTATCCGCTATTCGACTCCGTTAAATCGAGGGGGGAGAAGAGGAGGGGGGAGAGTAATATACGCGATATTTCGTTTTCGACGCAACGAATGGAAACGAATCACGATTTTCTAAATGCCGATTCTACCCGATTCGCCCATCTAAATCTGGCATCTCGACAGCCCACCTGCGAATCTCGTTAATGTAAATTTATTCAATCCTCCTGGGGAGGGAGCAAGGATTGTAATTCGTGCACGAATTGAATCGATGCGCGAAATTCTGCGAAACCGATCGCGTATCAACAATTGTTTAACACTACGTCTCGAATAAGCAAGACACGATTTTGGACGGGAATAATAATAATAATAATAATAATCTGAGAATAAAATGATTAAGAAGGCCGGGATTCGTTGGATTCTCGTTGGAGAGGGAGAATGAACTCGTCGTTCTTCTTAGTTAGATACCTTTAGAGATATAATCTAAGAGAAAGAAATTTTCGAGAAGTATTCTTCCCCCGTGAAACGAATTGTGTCGCGAGAGTGAAAACTACTTTCAACGATCGTTCATTCTCTACTACTACTACGGTATATCCATTTGAGTAAGAAGAAATGATTCTCGAAAGTTTTACTCTCTAACATACATTTGCATATTATAGATGTTAAATTCAACGCGTTTAAAGAAACAGAAATGAAATGAAAATACGGGAGGAATAAATCAGTTTTCGTGAAATCCCATGAATTTCATTGATGGACACTCGACGTCAAGTATAATGGCAAAGAGTGATCTTTGAACCGATAATAAACATTATAGAAGCGCCCAGCTATTCGGCCTAGTTTATGGACGTCAGCTGGACCAGATCTAAACATAGACGTAAAATAGTATAACCGAAGTCGAACGCGGACCAAAAATGCCGCGAGCCGTTCTCACAGATCTTATTGACGATACGTTTCCTTGGACTGGCGAGAATAGACCCGGTGGACGCAGCTTAGAATCTAGGCATTCCTAACGGAACCGACCAGTTGCTGCAGAATTCCCTTCGGTAACTATACCGTGATTACCGTGGATCGATTCACTCCCGATCAACTTTCCAATAATTTCCATCCTGATTTTATCGTTCCCTCGTTATTCCAAGATTTACCGCTACTTTCTTCAAAATCATAAATAATAGGATTCTCGAGGAATATTAATTCCCCTTCTCCTTGTGAAAAAAAAAAATTAACCAAACTTTTAACAAAAGAGATTTTAATTTCTTGAGTAAGAGTAAGTATCGATTATTTTATGTCGAATAAAATAATTCTCGATGAAATGAAATATTATAATAGTATATTGAATATTAATTACAATTAAAAAGTAAAATTGTAATAAGATTAACGACAAGATAGAAAAATTTATAAAAGCATACGTACATTTTACATTGTGGTATAGTATGGACGAGGAGGAAATTAAAATATTTGCGCAAAAACGATATCAATGAACTTTTATCGTCTTCAATGGAATGCATTGAACGTGCAATGATCGTTAGCGTGCATGGAGCAGCGACAATGGCCAATCATGTACGTACGTACGTATAAGTAGCGAGTACATTACACTTGAAAACGATCGCTACCAGGCGTAATACTCGGCGATACTCTAAAATGCAAAGTGCATTTTATTCGCGAATAACGGACGAACTCGTAACACGTTTGATCAACGCGTTCGATATTTGTGGAATGTCGATTTTTTCACAGGATTTTTCAAGGGATAAAACGTTGACGCGCCATCAGAATATCGATCGCATCTTGCTGAATTTTTCAATTCAATTTTGATAGAACGCAATCCACGCGATCATCGTTTAACGCGAGCCATCCGTCCATGGATTTTACGCATCGTCATTGAATTCTTTTCGCGCGGTCAACGCGATAATGGATAAACTTTCGTTTCACGGTCGTTTCGAAAAATTTATCGATCGTTCGACAACGAGCTATCCTCTTCACTGGTGGTGTCGTGATGTCGGAATGAACGTCGAATAATAAAGGCAATTTGACTGAATTGAAGCACGTTGAAGCTTACGTTGGGGAGATCTAGTAAAAGGCTCGATGGTGTTTTTTTTTTTCTTTTTTTTCTTTTCCGGCTAGTAGATTCGATTTTATTCACGCTCGTATAACGTATTGTACAGTTTTATCACTCACGACGAGGGACCTGGATATTAGAGTATAATGACAAGGAGCAATTTTGCGTTTGACGGTCGTAAAACGCGTTTGATTATCGTAATTACGTAGGTAGTATTGGGTGTCTTAGAATTATTGCTATGAACTCGAGTGGTCGTACGATTTACGATAGAAATTTACGTAAAATTTATGATTGGATCTTTCTCTACATTGCATAATCCAATTCTTTATCTTATAAATTATTACCAAGAAAAAAAAAAAGGAAAAAAAAACAAACAAACATTAAATTAAATCAACTTCAAAACAATTATAGTATTCAATTATCAATATATACTTTCATATTTCTACATCAGAACAAGATTTTGGATTAAATGTTCCCTTATTTTATGATAAATTTGAACATTTATATATTCGGATAAGAATATCATAGATAACGCGAACAATCAATGATCGTTAATTATAGTCGAGCGTTGGAATCTTTCAAACACTTTTAAAAATAGCAATGACTCCATGAATAAATTGTTAGTAAGTTGATTACTTCGATCCATTAGTTTACAACCAATGGAAATATTGAAATACGTATATACGTATTTTTAAATTTAAAACCATTTTCCTTCCATTAAAAAAATTCACGGACACGCTCGATCACGGTTAAACAAACGGTGTCTGATCGAGCGCAAAGTGCATCGAAAAATAATGGCCACTTTATAATTACACGCGAACGGAGCCACAGTCGGCAGCGCCCACACCCAAAACGATGACACCGTCGCGTTGCAACCCGTCCGATTGCGCTTCATGCATCACCATGCAAAACGGATCGATCGGTCGACTGATGTCATAGAGGCATTATTTTTTATTTCCTGCCCGCAATAACAAACACACGGATCGACCATGAATGGAGTCTCCACGATCCTCCACGCCTCGTGTGACGCATCGCCGTGACGATTTGGTCCCACACGATTCGTCACACGAATCACGACTTATTTCGTCTCGAATCGAGTTGTGACGCCTCACATTCTGCTTGTCCCCGCGTAATTATTCCACCACTCGGAACCATATATCGCGTGTATCGTATTGCGTTTAATGTAGGTCACAATCTGGTGTGAAACGAATATATTGCTCGTCACGCATTGAGAATGGATTCGATTTCGTCTTGCTCCAATTGGAAGCAAAGTTTCCTTCTTACCAACGCGCTAATACATCGCGATCGTGGTTACAAGATTTAGCAATCTGATTTTCATTCACTGTGCGTGCATTTTCTTTAATCGACATTTTCTGAAAGATATTTTCCTCGGACGATAATTTACGAAAATTTACGAAATGTACACGCTTCGTTAATTCGTTAATCGAAGAAGATATTGCGTTCGAGCAGGTGAAAGGATTAACCATCAATCGAGTAAAATTAAAAAATCTTATTTGTCGCCTCGCGTTCGACACGGACGCTTCCTGAAATCGTGCTCGATCGTAAAGTATCGAAAGTTACGAGACGTGTATCGACTCTTTAAACAGTCGGGATTAAGACGTTTCGAGATTTAACGCGGCAAGACCAACAAGAGGGATATAAAAATTCATTCGAAGACGACCGAATATACGCTCGAAGGTTGAATTGTATTATTAATTCTTTTCTTTTCTTTATTTTTTTATTTATTTTTTTTTTTTTTCATTACGAACGCGCAATTGGACCAACGTTCAATGTACTAAGTAATTTACGATCGATAATTTCGAGTACGAGGATTTGCGATTGCACGGATGCAAATAAGTGTACAAGGCCGTGGCAATTAACCTTAAACTTCGAATAAAATTATACGGTGCGCCGGTTGAACGTAAATGAGAGTCGGCCCATGTTTGTACTCGTTACACCTCATACTTATGGTAATCTAACACGAGCATATAAGTGCGCATAAGTGTAATATTATAACTCTTCCGCAGTTTTATAGCGTCTAGTACAAGCGCGAGGATAAACCTCGAGACAAAACGTACGTGCATATACAGCGAGCTACGAATCGCTCGGAGGATTGCCATAACATGATGAAATTGCCGCGAACACGTGGTATAAATACCAATCGGCGAGCATACGATAATCACATTCACGTTTCTTTTCTCTCATTCACGCCTCGTTTACACCAACATCGAGACGATGGATGCAATTTGCAAAATCATGACCAACCAATCGAGTATAGTTCGACAACTCCACCGCGCTATCTGGCGGTGGATCTCGCTCGAAAAACCTCGAAAAGTCTCGAAACATCAAATACAAAATACCATTCTTCGTACCATTTTATTTCTATTCTATTCGACACGAAGATTTCCATCTTCTCCGGAAGAAATTTTCCAAAGCTCCAGATCTAAAAAATCCAAATCTAAAAATCGAAAAACAATACAAAACGCGAGCGCAAAAAGCCTTGCACAATCGTTGCACATCCAGTGTTAACAGCTATTGATTCAACCGATTTTCCTTATCTGGAGCATTAAAATCACACAAACAACTCGTCCCGGTGCTCACGTGACTTTTTACGTAACCTCGTCGAGGCGTTCTGCACACACGTACCGTGTGCCGATTTTACATCGAGACGCGCACCGGCGAAAAGATTGTTTGTTTCTCCACGTCACCCTCCTAACGTTTATCGCTTTCGTATATCTTCATTAAGGCTTCGAAATGACGTTGTAACGACGTGGAACAACCCGGTTGATGTTTCGACGGTTTAAAACGAGAGCCCCGGCCGTCGAGAGAAATTCCTCGAGTCATCTCTGGCGAGACAACTCTGCGAACGAAGCGGTGGCCAACGATCAAAGAGCGCTGTCATAATACCAGTGCCGTCGCAGCGCACTCCCCGTGATTGCAACGACACTAATGCATCCACCGCAGATCTTTATCTACGTGCTACGTGCCTACTTTCTCCGATCTCGCGCTTTCATTCGCTGGTTTCGACTTTCAGACTCGCTCGCCAACTACTCGCCAGTCGCGGAGATCGTTATTCCCGATTAATTTACCGCGCCGTTTTTCACGAGCGTGAACTTGAGCCGATATTCGAGTTGGCAACGAGTTAGAAAATTCATCTTGCGTATTATTTTAAATACGGGAGGAAGGGAGAGGGAAAGAAATATTGGAAGCGATAGTACGCGAGGGGGGAAGAGGAGTAGAATTTCGAGAGGTATTCTAGAAGCAACGGAAGCGATACTGTGAGGAGGAGGAGGATCCGAGAAATTTGTTTCAAAACTAGGAAGACAATCGGAATGGAATACCGGGTTACAGCCGAGCATTCTTGCAATTGTTTACACGACACAGTGGGCGGATTTACGCGGCAGTTAGAACGCGTTCTCAACGAGTTCTTCAAGTTCTATATTACGTTACAACTGACAGCAACGCTGGCGACACCAGCTCGTATCAAATATACCGAGGCGTGCATCGACTCACCAGTTTTGAGTGCGTGAAAATGTTGCGACAGTGTCTCCCAACCGTGTTAATCCGCGCTTATGTCGGAAAATAAAAAGAAGAAAAAAAAAAAGTATCACAGATTCAAAGTCTCAGGAAAAGGAAAAGAAATAGGAGAAGTTTAGCGTTTTTCCAATGGATCTTTGTTTCTTGGAAAATGTTATGTTATATCACATCGAATATTATTGATACTGAAACATAAGAATGAATATATTTTATATTTAAGATTTTCATTCTTAACGAGTTTTTATATATTAATGATTTTCATTCAAGGAACTTGTGAAAGTTTTAAATAAATATATCAAATATATGGTATTCGATTATAATGAAAGTACTTGGGAGAAGGAATGGATTAGTGAGACATCTAACGAAATCAGCAACAACTATTCAACGACGGAATAACAACAATCAATGATGATGGAACGTTGCGAAGAAGTTTGAGAAAAAAATTGGAATTGAAATGAAAATTTTGTTAATGAAATTACAAAAAAAAGAAAAAAGAAAAAACAAAGAGATGTAAAATTATTTCGAGTGTAAAAATAATGATTCGTTTGAGCGCTACTGTTGTCAAGTAGTTGGAAAATGTAGGATCTACCAGTTTACGAGATTCCGTTCTCATGGAACGAAGAATATATCGTATAAACTGTTATCCGAATAACAAGATGATAATATTGTGCTTAGCTCGATGGAAATATATCAAAAATACTTACTAAGTGATTTAAACGTGGAAATTTTTATCGGTAAACGGAAGAGGCGTGGAATAGAACCTGTTCAATTAACATCTCGTCACGGTAACACGGATGAAAATGACACGAACCCATTAATACGTCGATAAACCATAATTCCTGGAGATTTATAGACCTAAATGTTTATTGAAGTATCCAGTCGAATATCCTGTTTCCCAATATAAACTGTACCCCATTAAAGAGCTCGAAATATGTTTTCATTTTAAAGGGGGGAAAAAACGAACAATTTATTACGAGAATCGAATAGAACGATTGTTGTTTCCATTGTCAAGTGTCACGATTAATTATTCCTCGTTTTACGTATAAATGGATCGCGTATCGTTCGAACGAGTTATGTCTAGATTTAATGAACTTCTGGTCTCAAAGTGGCATATAAACACGTTGAAGCCGAGAACAATTGTTCTTTCTCGTTATCGTTACTAGAAGTCGTTATACTGGATTAGCGTTCTTGGAAATATTTCTGAAAATACGTTTGGTCTATTCTCGAATATCGAGGATAAAAATGTTTATTCAATTTTCTCGTTCCTGGAAAATTTCTCTGTAGGTATGCAAATTGAAATAAACAAAGAAGAAGAAGAAGAAGAAGAAGAAACGAATACCACGCGAGAAATACAAAAGTTATTTTTTTCCTTCTTTCGATCAAACGCAAATCTTGCATTATTCACAACCCTTTGTTTCCTTGGAAGAAAGATGAAGAAAATATATTCGAGCGTGTAAATTCGTTGCCAATTTTGGAGCAGCCAGACTGCTCGTGGCTACGATGCGTGGCTAACCGTATCTCGTTAAAATTTAATAACAACCCTTTAACGGCGGGACGAGGGATTAGGCCTCTGATCTCAATCAAGCGGAGAGGAAACGTTTGTCGTGCCGTAGGTTAAAGAATCTTTACGATGACCGCAAATTTCATCGAACAACGATTTTCCTCGCCATTTACATATTTATATATTCATTAATTCAGCGTTTACGTTTACGCTGGCGCGATATAGCAATATATCGTCATCCTGACCGAATTTTTCTCAATGAATAGGCCACTGCTCGTGCTTCCAAACAGGATGCATCGATCACTTTGATCGGTGGCGAACACCATCGATTATACGTCGAACAAAATTTCGCTGTAAATAATGTTTCGACGAAACTTTCAATTTCTCGAAACTTTTATTTCTCTTTAAAATATTCCAACAAATAATAATAATAAAAATCTTTGACAACGATCGTATTTTCTATCGATGGCATCGTCTCTTTCGATTCTTTCTAGACTTTGAAAAATTCGAAATATTTCAAATAACTCAATAATTCAAAGAAATTCAGAAATTCAGAGTTTCCGAAACGAAACGTCGAAAGAAATCGCGAAAGTGTAAATCAAACATAAATATCTCGCACTCCCATCAAAAACAATAAGTCAGTCAGTCAGTCAGTCAGTGAGTCGCAGTAATGTCAGTAACACGCACAAGGAATGAGAGTAATGCAATTTCACGCATAACACTCCAAGTTTGTGTGGATAGCAATTAGCATCTCTCACAATCGGCCGAGCCGAGTGGCACACGTTTCAAACACGTTGTTTAAAGTTCATCGTCGTATTTGCTGACTGCGCGTGCAATTAATGCGCGAAAAATGACATACAGCATAGGCGCACATATACGGGATTCTATGAAACGATGTAAATTGAAAACGCATGAAAAACATTTCCAAAGGATTCTCAGAATGCTTGGCAACTATTTTTTTGTTGCTATTAGAAGAGGCATGAAACATTCACAAACAAATGTCGCGTGATGTTTGAAACGCTGTTCTTTTTTAAGAAACAATGCATCTCTTAGGTCAAATGTTACGATTACCATGAAATGTCGGGACGTGACATCGGCATCGATAACATGTACAAATCGGGGAATCTATTGTGCAAATAAAACGCGCCATGCACACTCACGATGTTCCGTACGATCGATGAACCGAGTCTCGAACCTCGAGGTTTTCTCAAATTTTTGTATATTTTTGCTCGAGTCGTGATAATTCGATCACTTGAAATAACTCGTAAATAAATTATCGCTGCACTGTAAAAAAAAAAAAAAAAAAAAAAAAAAAAAAAAAAAAAAAAAAAAAAAAAAATACGAGAAGACGATAAAAATCGTCTCAGTTTCTTGGAATGGAATCGATCGATGAGATCATTCTCCATAAAGAAAGTATTAATCTATTTCGTTGCGCAACGAGGAAAAATTAAATAAAAAAAAAAATGGAACAGATCATGCTTTTAGATCCATATTTTTTTCTTCAGTAATAGAAAATAACAAACTTGCACAATCTTCATAATTTCATTTATAAAAATCAGAAGATATATCCAGAAAGTAATAACATCGAGTTACGACCTCCTTTCACATCGTGCAACTTTCGTACTGGGTGGGGAGGAAAAAGAAAAAAAAAAAAAAGGAAAAAAACAACAAATTATTCAAAGTCGTTTACGTTTGAAAGCTCATCTCTATATTAAAATCACGCACGCATAAAAATATATATATATATTCAAACGATCAAAATATATTATCGAGACGATATTTCGCTCAAATTTCGACTACCAAACAATCGGATTCACATCCAACCGCGCTCACGTCCGTACGTGACCTAAGAGTCGAATAATGCGAACACAGAGAGCAACATTTTATTACAATCTAGATAAAAATACGAGGCGAGTAACGTCCAACCGTCTGCTATGCATCGAGTAACGAGATAAATCAGCGGTTTTCCTCGGAAACAGTCGAATCATTTATACGTTCTAAATTCGCATTTGTAAACCGCGGCTGCGATCACGCCACACGTCCGGACAAGTATTAATTACACGATCGATCGATCGATCATTCCGCCAGAAATGGTTCGAATAGTTTTTCGTGAAAAACGCGGGAAACGCGCGCGAAATTTCAAATGGTCGAACGCAACGCGAAAGATAAATCGTGCGATGATTTGTGAGATGTCTCTCTCTCTCTTTCGAGAGAGAGAGAGAGAGAGAGAGAGAGACGATGATTTAACAATTTTCCTAATCATTTGTGGCGGACAACGTCCAATTAATGAAAACGATTTAACGAACGGCCGCTTCTTCGCGCATCCGAGAGAAGAGAATATTACGAGCCGTGTTAGCAAGTGTTGCAAATTGATAATTGCAAACGAAGAGGTTAATAACGGGGAGCAACGTGACGCGTAATAAACGAGAGAAGAGGCAATACGTCAGTACGAATAATCGGTATAAATATCGCGCTTATCGTCATTATCCGACATCCCATCTAGAGGAGGAACTAGCTTCTTCTTTGATAAAATTGCGTGACTCATTCACGGCGCGGAAATAATTCGAAATGCAAACAAATGGGGCATAAATTGAACGTTCAACCGTTTCGGAGTTGGAAAGTTCGAGTATCGTTTGCCAAATAAGTTTTGAAAATTAAAACACTCTTTAATAAGAGATTGCACTTCGATCTCGCAAAAAAGATTATTTTTTGACAATAATTGTCGAAAATTGCAAACGATGATGTCGAAATATTTTTTTTATTCTTTCTGGAATTGCAATATTTCCATCTTCGTGGAAAAGCTTCATAAAACGTTTGTTGTGCGTGTATTCGATATTTTGATCAAACGGGATAACAATTTATTTGCATTTCCATATAACGTTCGAAATTAAAAATTTTGAAAAATACCTCCGCAAAAAGAGCTTAAAGATTGTTTCTCAATAATTTGGAGGTTTTTACCTTAAGGATATAACAATTTGATCAATTTCCTTTTATAATTTGTAAAAAAAAAAAGGAAAATTTCTTAAGAAAATTGCTTGATAATTGTATCATTTGTATCGTATTATATTTCGACGTAAATTTCAGAAATTTTCGAACTTTATATATTCGCAGTTACTTTTATTTTCGACCAATTTTCGCGTCATATTGCGAATATAAATATTCGAAACTATCAGGAATTCTAAGAAAAATCAACATTCCCTTTTCCCCCTCTCTTAGATGATGCCCATTCAAAATAAATATTGCTGAATGATACGCTACTACATCCCAGACACGTATACACACATATATACGTAATATTCTCATGGACACTCGCGATAATCCGCTACAACAGACTGTTAACAAATAGACGAATAAAAAAGACAGAGAGACAGAGAGAGAAAAAAAAAAAGACGCGCATATATCAACTTTCGTAACAGGAAAGAAAAATAACGTGACGTGAAAGTTGACACTGTCTCTTCTACGTATCGGGAACAACCTTTACACGTGATTGTATAACACTTGAATCGAACGAACTCACTCTGATTTCCTTAGAACGTAGTAGAACGAGCCACGTACACTTGACCCACAGTTTGCGATTCCAAACTTGCGAACGGAAAAATGTCACATCCGAGAGTTCACTGGGTCACCAAGAAAAAAAAAAAACAAGAAGAAAAAGAAGATAAAAAAAAGCGAATATTTATATCGTTTCACGCGAAAGCACAAAACTTAGGATCACTTCCTATTCGATTTCTGATAACCCTCGCTTGATATCGGAGGAAAGGAACGGATTCCCGTGGATGGAACGTTCTAAAAATAAAGAGTCGCGGTTCGAAACGGAGCTGCCAGGTGGAAGCTTCTAAGACGCGCGTCAAAGCAGAACTGTCCCAGTTCCATCGTATTACCGCTATTATATTCCGCGGCCAGCATCCGTACATGCGTGTACGCATGAGCTGTGGGGCTCGTGCGCGCGGATCTTCCATCCGCGGCGTGCAAAAGCCACAACCGAGCCGAAAAAAGAAATACGGGGAGAACGTACGTGCGTGCGCCTATCTGAATTGCGATTAATCATAAATTTGGACCGGATTGCGTCATGTCGCGGCTCATTTCGATGCGTATTCGGAAGTGCAGGTTGCCTGAAATTGGCGATTACGTCGATTACTCGTGGTAAACAGGCTCATAGGATATAGAACAAACAGAAGTTTCCTCGTCGATTTTAGACTCGGTGACGAGTTACGTATGGAAATTTTTATCCATTCGCTTTGGATCGAAGATACTTTGAATTTTGAATTTTAATACCTATTTTCGTATCTTGTATCTTTATTTTTTATATCCCCTTTGCTACGGTAAAGGAGAATACGAGAGAGCGGAATTGGATTTGCATTTGGATATTCGTCGATGACGATGAATTCGACGGATTAAGGAAGAAAATTGATATCTAATGGAAATATGGGAGAGATAAATTGCGAATAGCTCGTATAAATCATGTAATATTGACGAGATTATATTTTTTATAAATATCTATTACTGGAATTGAGTCATGATATAATAAGTATATTGATTATATAAATATCGATGATATTTGCATTATATGTTTAAACGGAACAATGGAAGTAACGTTGTATCGGTTTGCACGTATTTATCGTGGCTGATAACATGTAGACTCCGTCAAGACTACATATGTATAAACGTACGTATGTTAATCATCCAATAAACTCGTAATTTCGACCGCTTTATCACCATTTTATTCATTGAAATCGAATCGTCAAAAGTGAAATCTATTGCCAAAAATAACGTGGAAATGACGAATGATCGTCATCATCGACAATAACGAAATTATAAACGGAAGAGAAAGTATTAAGAATCCCTGTGTGATTACTCTGCACAAGATACGTTTTCACGTTTCCATACAATCATCCGTATTATCTAAATTAGATAATTGGATAATTGCAAAAATTAATTCTATTATTTTTTTTTAGATTCGCGCAACATTCTTCGAAAACTTTTTTTCGAAACTCGTTTTCTTCTCTTTCTCTTCCCTTTCTTCTTTCCTCGAGGAAATATATTTATTCGAGAGTCGAGATTATTTCGTTTCGAAATTCGACAAAACTCGACGCTATTTTAAATTTCAACGAAAATTCCGAGATTCGACGTGTCCCATTTTTATTTTATAATTACCCAATAAAATGCAGCGATTCGTATGCCAAAAAAATCCCGATGCACACCGTGTTGGCGTGTTTGTAACGTTACAAACGATATCGAGAGCGCCGATTCGCGGTCGTCGAGGACAGAGGAAAAAGAATCGACCTGGCACGGTTTCAAGCCCCGATGGCAGTGAATCTCCCTATGACCTTGCATAACTGCTTCACGGGGTCCGCTATTATTAATCTTGCGCGTAACATTACAATTTCGACGTGACGTTCCCGCGACGCAACTTTTGCTCGAATCCATTCGAATCCAAATTCCTCTACGCTCATTCATAAAGCAAATAAAAGAAATTTCTTCGAGAAGAGTGAAGAAAACGGAAGAATCTTCGATCCGACGAATCATTTCGTTTCTCTTGACGATGATGTCGAGGAAATTACATTATAAAATCTTAGATTTGCAACTTATATTCCTCCATATGCACATTCTAATGAACGAACGAATTAGAGTAATAATATTATTATGAATTATTATCCATACAAATGGTGACAACGACAAGTTTAATATTTAGCTTTTAAATTTTTAAATTTCGTAATTCAGCAACGATCCATTTAATCCGTCACGCACGCACGCATGGAAAATTACTCTCGATCCACTTCGTCAAATCATTTCGATAACTTCCACCGGTGAACCCTGTTCCATCTTCGTTCCAATTTCTCGCGTAACTTTCATCCGAGGGCAAATTGTTAGTTGGAAAGGTTTCATTATGATAATGAAAGGAATTAGGGTAATCACCGATTACGAACGGGGAAAGTACGCCGATAAAAGGATCACGGCTCGTTCGCGGTGTTCCTTCGTGAACGCGTATCTATATTTACGGCGTGACTCAATGTAAATAACGAAGGAACTGACGCGATACTGGTGGTCGACAATTTGCTCGTCAAATCGGCCGTTAATGCGACCAGATAACAATCCGCCACTCTTCATTCATTCGATCGAAATAAAAAGGGTGAGCGAAAGCCTCGATTCGCTTCGAGGCGAATTAATTCGAAGATTCGTAAGCGATGCGAGTCTCGTACGCGCTTTCGAAACAGCGGCGATTATTCAACGTATGATTCACCGTCGATCGAGAAGGATTACGATTTGAGATTCGATCTTGCTTCCAATTATACGATTGTTACGCGAAGGATAATCGCGCACTCTCTTCGAAAACTGAATGATGAATGGATGTTCAATTAGATAGAGATAGAACAAATTGATTAATTTTCAATTGTGTTTAATTCAACAGCGAAGTGACGAGAAGCAACGAATACTCTTCTCTTTTTCGGCAAAGAGTTATGATATTTTGTCGCGTATTTTATTTTTACAGCTGTATTTGAAGATATGAAAACGAAATTGTTATCTCAATTTTTGCGCGTATTTCTTTCTTATATTAATGGAAAAATTCTTGCGAATTGTATTCGATAAGAATAAATGTTCTTCCATTTATATATTCGTTATTGTTATTCTTGTTAAGTTAAACTTCCAAATATTCGTATAAAAATAACAAAGAAGAAGAATTACAATTATTATATTACCTCTTCCGAGAAGTTAGAATCCTTCCAAAGAATAATTTTTCCACGATCGGATTATATTTCACGCGGAACGCGACGATAGAGAAGATCCTCGAGTGGATTGGGTACGATCCGTGTCAGACACAAAGAGACATTCTCATCGGTACCGTTGCTCGCTCCTTATTCACGAATTTAATTTATAAGTTTCCAGGCAATAAAGAAGGAACACGCGTCCGTCCAATTTTTCGCATTTGTGAAAATAATCGGCTCGAGAAAGAAAAAAACGTCGTCTGGAGAGGATCGAGGCTGGTGGGAGGAGGGAGAGGGGGTGGAGGGGAAACGGCAAAGCTGGGAAAGGAGAGAAATTGACGATCGATTCGACGGCGAGAAAAATCGCGAGAGAGCCCAAGAGCTTCCTCGACGAACCGCGCGAAATTGCGCGTAGTCGTCGTAAGAATTCGCTTAACAACGATATAACCATATTCCCATCTTGTATGTAAATTGCGGTCGCTGAACAATGAAGGGGTAATTTTGTGGTCGGACCGAAGAGAATGGAAATTTTCCCTCGATTTAATTCTGGAAAGGTTCCGATCTTTCTTCCGAAACGAAAAAAGTTTTTCGATGGAACAGCACACACAGCTTGATAAAATGATATTTTCTACAACGACAATGAAAGACAATGGCGGTTATCGCGCCACATTAGACGACACATTCTCACGTGTACGTACAGTTTTCCCCGTATCATTATGCTAATTCGATCGTCGAGGGGTGACGTTAGAGGTGTTAAAGATCTTGGATTAAATAACAATTGTGATAATCTTTGGAATGATTGCGCGTGTTTGATGGGATATATTTGTCAGAGTGTTTTGGATTTAGTAAATTAAGGGGCCAAAAATATAGGGCAGGCTAACGGTACAGAAATAAATGGGCAGCTATTTTCACGCGCGGGGAGAGAGAGAGAGAGAGAGAGAGAGAGGAGGGGGAGAGAGAGAGAGAAAAATAAAAGAAAAGAAAATAAAAGTGTTTCAAAACAGGCCGTGGGTCACAAACCGCTGACACGGATTGTCTGTATCTATTTATAACCAGACAGGGGAAAAAATAACGCCGCTGACTGACGAATAGCTTTATCTTTGGTGCGAATCTGCTCTTCAACAATTACAGCGATGCACTTACGCGCGTGCCACGTTGAATCATTCTTTTGTATGTACAAGAGAATTCTTTTTCTCTCTTTCTCTCTTTTCTTTTCTTTTTCTTTTTCTTTTTTTTTTAAATCACATTCGTTTCCATCGCTTGGATGATCGAATCGTTCGATTTACCTATCTATTATTATCTTAAATTTTATCGTTTCAAGAAAGATCTACCGATAATTATCTATTATTAGAATTTACTCGAATTTATTCTTTCTCTTTCGTCAAACGAACGACGTATCATTATTTAGAATTATACATTTTTTTTCCTTTTAATCAACCCATCTATTGTTATCTTCGTAATCCTTTCGTAATATCGCCCTTGATGCTTCGGGGAACAGATCGGTGTACCGGAAATGATCTGTTATAATAGGATTATAGGCACGATTCTTCGTACAAGTCTTTCTACTTAAACAACGTCGATACCTCGAAGTCAAATATAAACGCGTGGAGGCAATCGATATATACCCTCCCCCCTCCTTCCAACTCTGCCACTACTGCCCACCCATCCACTGACAACACCCTGTGAAAATAAGAGATGAAATCACACACATCCGATTATCGTTATACGCGCATTTCGAATTGGCCAAGTCGAGTCGAGCGTGGGCAGCGGACAGAGAAAGAAATTCAAAGTTCGCTTTGACGCGCGTACACCATTTGCGTGGCACGATTTCACGGAACATCTGTCAAAAGAGAGCCGCAAATCGCCTCCTCCTCCTCCTCCTCCTCCTCCTCCTTGTCCTTCACCCCGTGAAAGGAGCCGACTTCTCGAGATCTCCACCGCAACGAAATATCGCGACACGTTACACGCTGAGGAATGTACGCGTTTGAGAAAGCTACGTGTTTCCCTATAAGGGGCAATTAATTCTCAGCCTATGGGGTTACAGCCATCGAGGTTAGAATTTCAGAAAATCGAATTTATAGCTGTAGGGACGCTAAATCTTCCTGTGTCGTTTGACCCGTTGAGAACATAGACTGGGAGGGGAACGAATGGTGATGGAGAGGCGAAACGTGCGTCTTACTTGATTCACGATTTGTGTCGCGTAAAACGAGGAAAATTCCCTGTTTCAATGATACTTTTTGGGTATGTACGTAGAGCTTAAGGTGTTATATATATTCGTTACCACGAAGATCAAAATTGGTATACAAGAATTGTCGATTAAATTTACTCATCAGGAATTATGAATCCAATCTTGCTGCGAAAATAAACTTTGAGTGGCGACTTTTTTGTATTTGTTTTAACCTCCAAAATTAACGCAGGATTTTAAAAGGAAAACTTTAAATCAACACAACAAGATATTCAGATTTTGAAATGCGAGTGTAGAGTTAAAAACCTCGATTTCAATCCTCTAAATCAATACCACTTCGCGTATCACAATCATATATATTCTCCGGATGAAGATAGAAGAACTTTCATCGTATATCGATTGAAACGAAATTTTCCTCGTGAACGTGATATATTTTCGTCATTCGATCTGGTACACAGAGAAAGAGAAGAAATGGATGCACGAGGTAACGAGGCAAGACATCGTTCAACGAATGGATCTAATTATCGAAACGCTTTTCCCATCCTAGAAAACTTTTTGGTTCCCCGAAACCGCGTCGCGAAAGCGTTTTATACGCGCGCGATTCGTCGCGAATCCTCCTCTCCTCGATGAATGAGATTGCTGGCCGCTGAGTCACACCGGTCGTAGTAGCGGTGTGCCACGTTAAACCTGGTCCGCGAAAGAACGCGGCAGACGTCGTCGAAGAGAGAGAGAGAGAGAGAGAGAGATTGAAAAAAAGGAGCCGACCGGGTGTATCCCGGTTGCGATACGCGAGTGAAATTTTAAAACGACTGCTCCTTCGTATACAGGCGAAGGTTTTACACCGCATAACTATAGACACCAAGTTGTCGAACGTTAACTTACGACCGGCAATCGGTGCCAAGGCTGACTCGTCGACAATGATCCACCGATACTTCAAAGACATTTGTCCGGCATTCGGGACAAAAAAAAAAAATTTCGATTCCTTTTTCGCGTCCACCGATCTTTCCTGAATGCGAAACAGAGGTCTGTTGAACGCAGGTGGGGAGGAGGAATCGCGCGCGTGCACACAAGCGAGGAATCGAAATGGAAAAATTTAGTAAGGGAGGAATTGGTTTTACCATTGGAGTAAACCACTTTGTCACCCGATTACTCAGTACCGAGGAATGTTGAATAAACAATTTCTTCTTTGAAGGCCTCACAGCTTGGCAAAGAAAACCGCGCGCGATTTCGCATTCATGCCGAATTCATGCGATACGTGAATTTTATACGAGGATGGAATATTTGATCGCTAGAAAATTTGGATTTATTAGAAAAATGTTCGCGTTCCCGAACATCCTTGTAACGTATTTCTTTTTTTCTTTCTTTCTTCCTTTTCTTTTTTTTTTTAAATTGTGAGGTTAGACGTAAGAAACTCGTTTCGATCTTTTAAAAATCGCAATTTTAATTGTAATTCGATTTCTTCGACGATGGCAGATTTAAAGAAAAAAAATCTGATCGATTTAATTTCACACCGGTTTAACGATTGCGATCAGCAGCTCGACCATCGAAATAGAAACGTTCACCAACAACTCAATCGGTTCGCGTTCGTCAAATTTACGTTCGAGGAAAAGGGACGTTACATGCAGGTTCGGAATCGAATATATCTGAGAGAAATGAAGGCAGCACGTGCAAGTGTTGCAGTGGTCGTCCATTATCACGGCTTAATGCATTGGTCGTGCGTAATGCAATCGGTTCTTCGTGCCAAGGAATAATCGCGTGGCGTTAATTAAAGCTCGTGCACTCGATTATGTGCGCCACGTAACATGCACGGTCGTGGATAAATCCTGAGCGCGTGCGGGGACTCGCGAAGATGAAGATGATGAAGAAGAGGAAGACGAAGAAGAAGAAGAAGAAGAAGAAGGAGAAGAAAAAGAAGAGGAGGAGGAATAAACGAAATAGGCATGCCAGAAAGTGCATGACTAGACTGACCATATATTCGCGATGATGTAACAGGAGAAACCGCAGAGACCACACCCCGACGATGCCGCTCAGCCACGTGCTGTTTCGTAAGCTACCGAGTTTTAGGCAAGGCCATCGCGACCCGAGAGATGCTCCCCATAAGCCACTTTCGAATAGTCGAATAATTCGTGTCCCATTTCGTTTATCGCGCACGCCCCGGCCTTTAACACGCGATAAATAAGATTTGCGACCTCTTATTATGCAGGTATTTCCAGACGTTTTACCGAGAAACGTTTAATGCACCTAGGTCGTCCAATAAGTATATCTGTACCCTCTCCGTGGAAGAGGAAACCAAGATAACATTGTATCCAAGTAAACATTCGAAATTTAAGAATAATCACATTCTTCGAAATATTTACCGTGCAAAATTTTTCACCTCAAGTCATGGTTAAACAACGCGTAAATAAAATAAAAATTATTCCAAATAAAAAAGAAATATACTTGTGCGTGCGTTACACGATACCTCGATAAATCATATAAAAGGATATAATTCCGAATCGAATGGAAATTTATCGTGCATCGTAAACGATATATCATCGACCGTGGTGATCGGCCAATGGCGATGGGAAAGGCAAAGCTTTAAAACGGAAGTTACGGCGGGGGTGTAATAACTCGTTTTATTAACTGACCTACGTTCGAGTTCATCGGGCAACTTCGTTACCATTAATCCCCGGCCTTAGCGAGAACTGTCGAAGGTTCTTGAACCGGGAGCGCAATAATTACTTCGTGAGAAACTTGGTGGCACCGTGGCGACCGTTTCCGGGTGGAAAGAAGACCAAGTTTGCGGTCTCGTTTCGAGCCCGCCTCGTCGGTTGTCGCTCGTTAGCGCGAACAACGATCCGCGTGTCTCCGTGTCTCACGGAGAGAGAACGGGAGCAATTGGGGCCAACTGTTTTCGCACGGACTGTCGATTTCAATCGATCTCCGGAGCCACGATCGGGTGAAACGAAACGTGAAAATGAAACGGAACGGAATCGATTCGATAAAAAGGGAGGGAGGGTAAATATTAATTTCGAGGGAGGGTGGTGCCGCGAGAATTCCATAGAAACTATCAATTTATGACTGGCGCCAGCGGCGCGCATTGGATAATGGCCAACGATGTAGGAACGTCGTTAATCACCGGCACAGCTCGGTTATTCGCTAAGTCGAAAATGCACCGGGCCCCGGTTAGAACGGGGTCGTGAAATAATACCGCAACTGAAAATAACGAACGGATGTGCCGCGGTGGTTAATCCACAATCGCGCGCGTGTATAAATATTACACGAAAGGCGCGGTGACCGGACAAAAAGAAACGCCTCTCTCACTGTACACTGTAATCAGGAACGCGGGACAGGCATAAAGCAGCGTCATACAGGGCATAAATAACGAGAAAATTGCCAATAACTTCGAGACGTACATTCCGTACCCCGTGTTACGTTTGATCTCGAAAATAGTTCACGATTTATCGTCCAGATTTCCAGATTACGCTATCTCGCCGAGAACGAGGAAGGGGGGAGGAAGAAAGAAAAGGAAAAAGAAGATCAGGAAGAGACGAAGAAGAATGG
Organism: Apis laboriosa; assembly: GCF_014066325.1. Taxonomy (NCBI): domain Eukaryota; kingdom Metazoa; phylum Arthropoda; class Insecta; order Hymenoptera; family Apidae; genus Apis; species Apis laboriosa. The sequence continues at coordinate 4,710,438 of NW_025221370.1, forward strand.
ATTCAGAATGGAGCTCCTGTGGCGTTATCGAAACGCAACACTGTACACCCTGGATTCTCTTCTCCTATCCACGTACATGTATATGTATATATATATATATACACGCGTGGTTGGACACATGGCGCGCGTACGATCATGAGAACGGGCTGCTATAAATATTCGATTCGCTGCTCTAATCTGTTGGTGGACGAGATTATAATACCAGGTCTTACCGGGTCTACCCGGGGCCTGGTATTCCTCGAATGGAAATAAAACGCGTGTAGAGCAAAGGTGGGCAACGTGGACGGACGGGCAACCATGCGAATACGCGGGCTTCGAGTATGCGCCGGTGCGTATGCACACAAGAGTGGCATACGTATATAGTTAGATATACATAAGTGGAGACCGGCTGGTTGGCGCCACTAGGTCCTCTCCGCGTATAGGTGTAACGCGTAATAAACGTAATATCGTATGGGCCGATATGACCCGGGCATTATGTTCCTTTACGAGACGAAACCGAGGGATTATATCTCTTCCTCCTATTGCGCGCACAATCTTTCTTAATCGGCGTATCGGGATACGATGAGGCGGCGGCGACGACGTGGGGAGGCCGGGAAGGATTTATAACGCGTGATGGGATAATACGTTTCGTGTTTGTGCTTCGGGTAAATCGATTCGGTCTAAATGAAAAGGTTCGATGGAGCCATCCTCGGCTCGTTATTTCCGTGATGAAATGTACTTTGCGCGAGCTCAGAGTGAGATGTTTATTTAAAAATATATGTAAAGAGATAACTTTAAATATTTCTTCGACGTGTTTCACTTCTGATTTATCGATAATTCAATTCTTCCCGATCGATTTGCGCGGTCGTCTATGATATACACATGATCTAACGTTCATGTATTTTATTATATTTTTCGATCGATTATAATTACTTATTTATTTATTTGTAGATTTTTAGACGAAACGCGGGAAAAAGGTACACGTTCGATTTTGTACAGGGTAGTATATAATTCCGTTATACAAACGCGAGAGGATCAATCGTTAATTCGATGCCTGCAGGTACTCACATTCCTCGATACCAGAGGGGCTCGTACACCAGAGTCAGAGTTCATGTTCTCGTATTTTCTGTCGTACGATTCATCGAAAATCGATTCCTCGGCAGCGTACTGAATTTAATTACACGGACAATCGGTTTCGCCAATCGAATATCAAACTCTTCCATTTTGCAATCTCCCCTTCCTTTTTTGCTCGATGATAACCAACAAGAAAGATACAAAATTTATATTTTACTACGACTGGTTAATATAATGGTTAATAATGGTGGCGTGGTCAAATTTTGAATATTGATCCAAATAGTCGGAGGTTTCGATACCCAACTTGAATTTATTATCGCTTAATAAACCTCGTGTATTGAAAATGATAAATAGAAAGACCACACGCACGCACGCATCGAATCCTCTGCATCGAATCGATGAAAAGAGGTGAATTCGATTTAAAATATGCTCCCACGAAATGGCCAGGTCCTAGCCATGAATATGAAATTCCCTTTTTTTTTTTTTCTTCTTCTTCTTTTTTTTTTATATACCTTCGCACGCGGGTTGGGAATAGCAAAACTTAATGGATTGAAATGTATGCATACTATTCGAAATCCCGAGTATCACATTTTCTAATTTGATTTTCTACCACCTCGTTGACAGCCAATTGCCAATAGAAATCCGACAGCATTAGCATTTCATTAACATAATTTAAGAAATTTTTCGAATTACTTAATACGTTAAGTAAGTTTCACGCTGAAAATATCCAAGATATGCTAAAAACAAAATTTTTTTACTATCCTGTTATCTCATGAAACACGAAAATATACGCTCTTTCTTTTCTCACGTGTTCAACGCGATCGTGTACTACGGGAAGATCTTTTTACGGGAAAACTCTTTCGAAAAATTCTCGATTCACGACGATTCCTTGCCAATTAATCCTCGTTTTCTCGATAAAACGACTTTCTCACATCTTTCTATCATCGCGGAAACCATTCGCGGTTATCTGGATCGGCAAAATCGCAAAGAGCAAAGAGGAACGACGATCGGTTGGTCCTCGACTAATTAGTATCATGAATTATTCATATCGGCGAGCTCGTGTCGTTTAAACAACATAACGATGATAAAATATAAGGTGAATAAAAGGGCGAGCATTTCGTTCGCGTGTAAGCGAGGAAATGGACAGATATAATTCTTTTTTTTTTCTTTTTCTCATCCGCAGAAGCACGCGATAAAAAAAACGTTTCTACGAGAGATGGAATTAACGTAACCCTCTTCATCCGTCTTTTATTTCCGATATTTATGATATTCGCTCAAGTCTCGAGCAAGTAACGCGCCAACGCTGTGTTGTTCACTCTCCCGTCCTATTTAGATTTATCGTTTTATTTACATGCACATGCGGCGCACAACCGTTCGACAACAATATCCCGAAACGATCGCGTTTAACTTCCACGTTTCTCGGTTGAAACGTAAAATCTAAAATTGTTGCCGGAGCGCGGAACACGTGAAAGTCGGGCACAAATGTTTGGAAACAGTCGGTTGAATCGATCGTTATGTACTTGATTAGAATCCGGAGTGCGTATGTACGTATGTATGTATGTACGTATGTATGCATGTACGCGCACGATGAGGCGCGACTCTGCGTTTCCTCGTTGCACGATTAGCGAAGTTTATTTTGGCTCGCGAGCCGGTATGATGTCATCGTTTTGATTGCTAGTTCAATAAAGCGGCAAATATTAACTTCCAGGCGAATACATTCAAAGTGCATTCAGACTCGCGAAAATGATGTTATCGATGTACGATTGACATCAACGAATCGATCGAAATTTATTCTTATCTTGAAATTTTATTCACCTTATCGCACAACGAAAAATCGATAATAGATTTCTGTCTTATCGAACGTGCACCACGCTTCTTCGATTTCTAATGAAACGAATGAGTCGATTTTAACCGTCTAACACTTCCTTGCACTTGTTGCATTCGAAAAGCACGCTATATACCATTATGTACACCTTCGATCGGGAACAATGGGAAAAAGCGCGAGGGAGAACAAAAAGTTCGAATACGAAAAAGAAGGATTCGAAAAGCGTAACGTTAAAAGAAAGAAAGAAAGAAAGAAAGAAAGAAAGAAAAAAGAATACGAGAAGAAAGAAGAAGAGAAACACGAGAACGCTCTCAAGTGTAACGTGAAAATCGTACACGCGGTATACCTTTCCTCGTGACCCCTCGTGGCAGATCCTTCCGCTTCTTTCCTCGCGCACTTTACTTCCACACTCTACCTTTCTCTCCGTTACTCTCCTTGACCTCAAACGGGTGCAATTATTCTTCGAATAATTCTTGGCAGGACGATAGGGACGATAGAGATCTCCACGGGATCCCGGGACCTTCTCGTCGATCCAAGCGCCGCCGTGCTCCGCGCGATTTGATTCGAGTCGCGTGCACCGCGCCGCGGAAACGAATTTCGTACCGGCGAAACGTAACGCGCGCCGATGAATCTCTCTCGTGTGCTTTTTTCCTTCCCCCCCCGCGATAACAACGCGACTCCCCTCCTCTCGACTTGTGCGAGTGTCGGGCCTGAATGTCGCGCGATCAATCGGAGGATCCGTGTGGAGGACCGGAGGAGAGACTGGACTGGAATTATTTTCACGTTGTTGTGTTTATCGATCGGCGCGCACGTATGTACGCGCGCGACAGAGCGGACCGTTCGCGCGCGAGCTTCGAAAAGCAATGCAAGCGCGAACGACACGGGAGCCTCTCGTTCCTTCCTACGTTCTTACGTCGATCTCGCTGCTGTGTCTGTCTCCCTTCCTTTCGATCGTCCCTCTTTCTCCCTTTCTCACTCTCTCTCCCTTTTTCTCCCGCCCCTCTATCCTCCTCGCTCGCGCTCAATCATACCTGTCCTCCGTCTCCGTCCCCATTTCTGACTTTTACCTTTCTCTCTCCATCCCACTGTATCGATCCCCCCCTCCTCCCTTTCTCACTCTCTCTCTCTCTCTCTCTCTCTCTCTGTCTGCTCCACGATACTTTGCCCGCTTCAAGCGTGTTACGCTCTTTTTCTCTCTTTCGAGAGCTCAATGATCTTTTTTCATACCTATTCCCACTCTTTCCTCTTATTTCTTTCGTTTATCCCTTTCCTCTCTCCTTCTCGCTCTCTCTCTCTCTTTCTTATTTTCACGTTACATCCCAGCTTTCCCAGTGTCCTTGCTCTCCACCGTACACNTCTCTCTCTCTCTCTCTCTCTCTCTCTCTCTGTCTCACTCTCTTCTTCCATCTCGTTTCACGTCTTACGCTATATCTCCGTCCCGCATTTTCATTATCGTTCATCCCGTCTCTGTCCGTACGATCCTCCCAACCCCCACCACTCGAGTTTTCTCCCTTCCAACTTTCCTCATCCCCCACTTTATCGGTGTATACCTTTGCTCGCTTTGCGTCTCCTGCCGGCCACCCACCCACAGTCCTCCATCTCTCTCTCTCTCTCTCTCTCTCTCTCTCTCTCTCTCTCTCTCTCTCGCACCGTTTTACCGGTGTACGCTTCGTCTACCCTCCCTCTCTCCGTTTCTCTTTCTCCCCCTCTCCCCCTCGTGTTTCGAGCATCGTCGATCTACATTTTTCTTGGCCGTTTGCCCTCCTTCTCCCTCACGAGTGCACCGCGATCCATCCTATCCGGGATTCGCCGAAACGTGCTCGCGGGGGTTCCGCTCATCACCGTTTGATCCACGATTACTATCATCTAATACGTCCCGCGGCCCTTTTTATAGTTCGCCCCTTTAGCGAAACAACGAACCGGGAAGATTGCGGCAAACATATTTTGTCTTTGGAAACGCCCCGGGGACAGATCGTTCGATCGTATTAGCGTTTTATTCGAGGAGCCGTTGGCGTACACAGCGCTCTCGATAAACAGGGACTGATAAAATATGCTCGATAATGTTTGTACGGCCCCCGTTATACCCCACGCTGATCCGCGTAAATTCGATAGCTCGTGCGCTCCTTATCTTCACGTTTCGATACCGTTGTTACACAGGAATTAATTATATACTTATTACGCGTGTATACGCGATTCAATCTCAACACGCGAATTATTTTTCTCCGCGTTTCGAAAAACTCGCCGCGGAACTCTGAGATATATATATATACCCCGGAGCGATTAGAAGTGGACGTGCTCGTTACCCGAGTATCGGAGTACTTGTAAATCAGGCTCCGGTTCGAGGATCGAATACGAATCGAATCGAATATCGGTATCCGGTTTCTGAATTTCTCAAACATTTAATAAATTTATCGATTCACGAAATTGAAATTGTGTTATTAGATGTACGTATCAATCCACTCGATTTTACCATCCATATTGTTGATCCTCCATCAACAATAAACATCGATAAAAATTTCTCACGAAAAATGTTATCTTCGAGATCAGTTAATCGTGCAGAGTTCACTTTCGATACTTTCTCGGTTATCGACCGACATCTCGCCACAACAAACTCTTGCGAAAAAGTAAAGTCGCGTTGTCGTGAAAAAAATTGTTTCAAGCCGCGGATGTAAAGATTCCGTTCCATGAGCGCAGCAGGCCGTATTATATTTTTAGTGCGTTCAAGTACGACGAACAAAATCGAAGGTGACACCCCTGCGTACACGTCTGGCCTGCCCCCTCGGAGTCCTCCAAAGTCCCCTCGAGCACGATAAATGATTTATCTCCGTGTCCCTCGCCGCTGATCCCCGTCGTTGGTGTTCGTGCCACGGTGGAACGGACACGCGTCCAGCGGTGCTCAGAAAGCCACTTTTGCGACACCCACGTGCCGGGATAAACACGTGGGTACGATACGTTTGAGCACTGCCTATCGGGGGGAATCAGCGCGTTGGCTGCCTGCGGTGGCCGGACGCGCGCCCATGAGACGATTCGTTCAACAGCCACTTCCTTTTTCTACGTCAACCCGGTTTGTAAACAGTCTCGTGATTAAGTTTTCTGAATATACACACGCCTATACACACGCGCGCGTTCCGTATCCGTGAAACATTGTGCAAACGAGAGGCTCAGATGTATTCGGATCTTGATTTATCGAGGCTTATACTTATACTTGAATTTGTTCCGAGAACCGATTAACCGTTCCCGGATCAAATTTTATGTGGAAAATAATTTTATTGTAAAAAATATATATATGTATAAACAACGTTGCGTTGTTACGCAACATCCAGTATAGTGGATGGAAAGGTTAAGGCCGAGGTAATTTATCGAAACTTCTGCTACTTGGATTTGTTTCTATAGATCTGTATTGCGCGTTTCGAACAAATATTCGATCGATTCACGAATTCATTTCCAAGAGAAAAAATTAAACGCGAGGAAGAATGGAAGAATGGAAGGGATTAAGCTTTTACCAGGAATTTCCCGCTCGATTCCACTCGATTCGTTTCTATTAACGTGGAATTCTTTGGTTATCTGGTAACGGGATAACCGGGAGAGAACGTTCACATTTTAACCGCCTTCACCCTTTTTTCTCCCCCCTTTGCTCACCGTGGAATCGGGTGAGATTCGTGACTCGACATCCTACTCTGCGATTATCAGGATCGAAACCGGTAGGATTGGACGGGAGTGCACGATTTTCGAACTCTCCGTTTCCTCATCGTTTCGAGGATCGGATCGGTATTTCAACGGTACGACGTCCACGTTTTCACGCTATAAATATATATATATATATATTTTCACTACTATATCGTCTCAAAGATCACACTATCCTCGTAGGATCGTTTTTTAATCGCGTTGGACGGATGCAACGAGAGTCGCGGCATCGTCAACGATTTAATAATCCCTCCCGTCCCACGCGAATATCGTGGACTGCTTAATCAACCGCCTGCGTATCGGCTGACTTTGATCTTCATCCATAGATGTCGGTTAATGTATTCGATTATTGAAGACCGGCCCCAGATATTGCTGTAGGCGTCCCATCCGACTGGTTCTCGCCGATTAGAGCGGAATGCAGAATAAGCGTGCATTGTTAATCGATTCTCCGTGCAGAGATCTTTGAGTGCCATGTTGAAATTGCATCGAGAAAATTGTATCGAGATTAATTTCGCTACTTTTCGTCGTAAAACCAGTATATTTCTTCCTTCCACTGCATTCCCGACCCGATTCGAGATGATCAACGCCACGGATTTATATCCGGTTCGAAAGACTTCTTCCTACGGGAAACGTATCGAATATGGGTTCCACATCATAACGTAGTTACGAGATCTTACAAGCGAGGTCCATTGACGACAATGGAGAAGAAGAAATTCGATTCGATCGAATATATACCTGTTACAATTCTCCTCTATAAGAACGGATCATCTTTTTCTTTCTTGTTTTCTTTTTCTTTTTACAGGTGAGTGCATCTCGTTATCCGGTCGTGGTGAAACTTGGACACGCCCACGGAGGAGTGGGAAAAGCCCGTGCCGAGACGAATCAAGAGTTTCTAGATCTCGCCTCTTTGGCTGCTTTGGCCAACGCTTACTGCACGTCGGAACCGTATGTCGATACCAAATACGACGTCCACGTGCAGAAAATAGGCAATAACTACAAGGCGTTCATGTGAGTATCGCGATATGAGTATCGCCGGATCGATCCCGCCGATCTGTCGTTGTAAATGTTACCGAGTCGCTTGTCCACATGGAAATTAGAAAACGTGTGGCTTAACCCTCGACTGGATGGCGAAACGTGGATTACGTAATAATACCGGAACAAATTTCGATTCCGATTCTATTTTTTTTTCACCGCGTAATTCGATAATACGTAAGAGAAAATAAATTTTTTCTTCCTCATTCCTTTTCCTCGTTCCTTGAGAAATAATTCTTTCCATCGTCATTTTTTAAATTAGAATCTCGAATGAAAAAAATTACCACTCTCCGTTACCACCACACCTCGTTGATCGAGGCTATCGGTTAAACCCTTCGAGTTAATGGGTGGAGAGGATCCAAGAGTAGCAAGATACTTGATTAACGAGCGCGTGATCGTTCCTCTCCAGGCGGAAGAGCATAAGCGGAAACTGGAAATCTAACACCGGTTCGGCGATGTTGGAGCAATTAGCCGTGAGTGAAAGACATCGCGCCTGGGTCGACCAGGTGGCCCAATTGTTCGGCGGGTTGGACATCTGCGCGATCGAGCTGTTGGTCGGCAAGGATGGCCGAGAGTACATAATCGAAGTGAACGATAGCGCGTTATCGTTAATGGGAGACTCGCAGGAGGAAGATCGTCGCCACATCGCCGATCTCGTCACCGCTAAAATGCAGGTAGAGAAAAAAAAAAAAAGAAACAAACAAACATGCCGTCTCATTCTCTCTCTCTCTCAGAACAGATCCAGAATAAGCTTGGATATACCTATCTTTAAATTATCTATTGTCTATCTCCTCCTCCTTTCTTTTCTTTTCTTTTCCTTTTTCCTTAAATCCATTCCTTCTCGCCCAATTTTCCGTTATTTTTCACTCTGAATAAAATATATGCAGGCATTTTGCCGGCCGCCGAGCGTTTTGACGAAAACAACATCGAGAGGATCGATGTCCGGCTCGAGCCAAGCGACGAGTCCCGTCGAGGATCGCGTCGTACCGCCAACAGCTCCCTTGGGATCGCACGGGAGCATGGGATCGATGGCTAGCATAGGAAGCTTGGGTTCGGTAGGCTCGATGACGGCAGTGGCCGGCGACGTAACCACCTCTGACAGCCACCATCAGCTGCAACGACGCGACTCCCAAGGTTTCGAATTATTATTATTATTATTATTATTATTAATTACTTCGTCGTGTTTTAAATTTGACGTACCAATTGATAACGTTTTCCCAGCATCGCAATCGAGTACAGTGAGCAGCGCGCCGTCGGTCGGTCGACGCCAAGACGAAGCTCCAACATCGAGAGTACCTTTCCACAGACAAGGTAGCCAATCACAAAGCGAGGACACCGAGGATACCATGAAGAATCTTCGGAAAACGTTCGCAGGAATCTTTGGAGACATGTAAATTTTTGGGACGAATTTTTGTGCACTGAAACGAAGGAGGCGAAGAATCGTTGTTATAAATTTAAAATTTGGTACGAAGTTAAGAAACGTGCTATATTCGATGAATCATATTTCTTTTCTTGTTCTTTTATAATATTAGTAATCGATATGGATAGTATTCGTAATTACGAGGATCTTTTTTTCTTCCTTTTTTTTGAGGAAATAAAATTGACAGTTTCGTGTTTTTTTTTTTTTTTTTGGGTCGATTCGAAATGAATTATCGGAATGGAAATATCGAGAATGGATTGAATGAGGCACGACGAGGATATATTTGCAGATCGTCAAGCTGATTTAAATGACGCTCGCGTCCCACACCGGGCGCTGTGTAACGATGTAAATTTTGCTAACGGTCCACGGCGATGTGTATAAACCTAAACATAACTCTTTGAAATCTCATTTGACAACAACTCGTTTCTCGATTAATTTCTCTCTTATCCTTGAATTAATTGAAACGAAAAGAGAACTTATTCTCCTTCTAGAAATTCTCGCTAATCGCTATTACCCAATACTTAATTATTATTATTATTAATAATCTTAAATACCGCGTAATTAAAGCATCGGTTTCGAATATTATTAATACTAACGTATTTTCGATAAGGGGTGGGTGAGCAAAAATTAAACGGGGGTTTAAAAAAAAAAAAAAAGAGATAAGGTCGTGGTCGTTTATGTATATTAAAAAAAAAAAAGAGTAAAAAACAAAAAAAAAAATAAATCGTATAGTAGATTCTATGTATTCGATGTATTATTCAGCATTTACAACATAGTCGGTTAGGGAAAATTCTCTCAGGTTAAAAAGAAATGATTAAAAAAGGGGGGAGGGAAAATAATAATAACAATAATAATAATAATAATAATAATAATAATAATAATAATAAAAATGAATACTTTTCCAAGTGTGTCCGGTTATGTTTCGTTACCATCGACGTATCCGTTCTGCATACACTCGTCTCGTTTACGGGAACTCCGCCACTTGGTTTTTCGATTCCAACAGGCAACAGATACCATAGGCCCCTGTCATCTCCTCATCCGAGTTTACTTCAGGCGTCCACTTTTTAGGCTTAACTTTCGATTAATAGCATTGTCTAAAGGCGAGGGAACGGGAAAGTGAAGGGGAGGGAAAAAAGAAAAAAGAAAAAAAAGAGAGAGAGAGAGGGAGAGAGAGAGAGAGAGACGAAAGCGGGGAGAGAGGTAGGGGGAGGGAAAAAAAGAAGAAAAAAAAAAACGATGGGTTATAAATTTAAACGGGTGATGGAAATTCCTGCAGTAAAATACATATTTGTAAAATTATTAAAAAGTATTTGTAAACCGACGTCATTCAATACAATGATTGAGGAAAACAAAAAAAAGAGGAGATTCGGGCATTATTAATACTGAACATTTGGCTAGAGAAGACTTCTGTATCGATCGATCGCCGCGTGAAAAAGAAAAGAAGAAAAAAAAAAAAGAAAAAAAAAAAAAGAAGAAAAAATCTCGATTTCGAAGAAACGCGCCGACCATTCGAAGAACACGATCGACGAGTCTGTATCTTAAGCGCACAAATAGTCATTAAGATTTCGAGACCGGGCAGTACTTTGACATCGTGCATGTGAACAGCGCAAAACGTTTTGGATTAAACGGGACTCGAGAAGAGGAAAATTTATTCCGCAGAGTCGTCGGTCCGTTTTTTGAAAGAAAAAATTAAAATTTCGGCCCGCTAAAAAATAAACTCGCTCGACCGACGGCCTTTCGATTTGGATTGTTGAAAAAGAAAAAAAAAAAAAAAAAAAAGAGAGAGAAAGAAAAAAAAGAAAATTCATCGTCTCGAACAGTAGTGAGCATCTCGATGTTGAAAACTGTCCTGCAATTCCGATGACGAACTGCTTCTTTTTCTTAAATTTTCACGCACACACGTGTACAAATCATTTCGTAAAGAAAGAGAAAAGAAAAGAAAAGGGGAGAGATTCGGCAATGCTCGCTTGCTGAAAATTCACGAAAAACGAGATGTTCGTTGTTCCGTAGGCTTTAAGAACATTACCGATGAAATCAAAATGTAATAAAAAAAAAAAAAAGAAACGGGTTCGTGAAACTAGGAACGGGAAGCGAAAGGGAAACGCGGCCACTAGTCGCCGCAAGAATGATAAAAAGATAAAATGTTATTACATGGGCATTCAGTAATCGCGATTTTTGCGAAATCCTGGCAAAAATCCGGGTCACACCAAGCAAATTTTTTTGACGATCTGCAAATATAATCTCGCGTTTCCTCATTTTTCTGACTTTATCCGTTTGAGGTTCGAACTCCTTTGATTCGGTGCACGGAATCGAAAAGGATTCAAGGATTGAATCAAAAAAAAAAAAAAAATCGATCGACGATGACGAAGGAAGAAAGAAAACAAAACAAAACAAAACAAAAAAAAAAAAGAAAAAGATAAGGAAAAGAGAGGGAACGAAACTTCTTTATCCAATGATCTCAATTTACCTTAGCATAAGGGCTGATAAGGCCGTATTCGACGAATGGACTTCGTGGTGTCAGCTTTGGAAAGGAACGAGAACAATTTCCAACGCGTTTCTAATATTCCGTTAATACCCTCGGTTTCACGATGATTTCACGAAACATTTTAATTCACAATTTTCATTTCCCTCGAACACCTTTGTCAATTGCGCGAGGATACAGTGGAGGGAGGGGATTGCGTAGGATCGTATACAAAGGAACGTGTATTGCCTTCTTTCGTTTCCATTTTTTCTTCTCTCGATTTCACGGAACACATCGACAGTGCTTTGCACGTACTGAATTTTAGAAATATTAGAACGAGGTTATGCAAACGATAAACGCAAAGACGTGAATTTAGTCCATCCTCTCTATTGCACAATTATATATCGATCGGATACTCCCTGTGTGTGTATCTAGCTTTAGTTGATAAGTTAGTTATCCGTTGAAAGAAAAAGGAGGGAGAGAAAGATAGAAAGAGAGAGAAAAGAGAGAAACATCGACGATGAATTAAAACGGAATCCACGAGTCACGAGTTAATTTCGATATGTAATAGACGTCCGATGGTTTGGTTTTTGATGTGCCTTGATAACTTAAGTGCCCTTCTTGTCACCTGTTTCTCACCCGATTCGAAGCAGTCCAAAAGTACGCGTTTCAAAGAGTACAGAAAAAAAATAAACGTACGACACGTACACGTTCACCGTTGCACTTAATCACGAGATCTCTATGTTGTTTGTACTTTTTATACACCTCGAAAACGCGTGCACCCCATCGTTTTTACCCTTCTCGCATATGATCATCGTTGCAACGAGCTTGCTTGTTGATTCAGCCACGCATCTCAAAATATCATGTGGATAAGTGCAGGTACACCGTCCAAGTTTACGATCAACAACAAGCGAAGTTAAGTTTCGATCGAACAATCCTCTTATCCGTTCGTCGATATTCGCTGTAGCAAAGATAATCGATCAAGCATATTCTTCTCTTCCGTTCTTCAATTCGTCAATTCGTATCTTAGAACCCACCTTCGCTTATCATTTGTATTTCGATTCTCTTTCCATTATTCACCGATTATTCAACGACCGAGGCAATGATACGTAGAGGAGTAAACTTAAAGTAGAGTTTAAAAGAGTTTTAGAGTCGTGGCAGGAGAGTAGAGCAGAATATTGTGAGTTATTAGCGTTTCAAATTTAAGGACTTAGTTTTTAGCTTCAAGCTGAGATAATCAGAGTGATAATAATATTGCGAGAAATAGAATGTTGGAATTACCGATACTTGAAAGACGATACTTTAAGGGATGTGTTTTCATTTTTTTTCATTTTTCCATTATTCGTAGGGCAGGACAATTATGGAGGAGGAGGTAGAATTTAAACAGAGAGTTTAGAGTCGTGAGAGGATAGACTGCTAAAAGGCTGCCTGATTCCACGACACGTATAGTTCAGAAATCTGAAATAATAATTGCAAGAGATAGTAAAAACTATTAATACTACTATTACTACTACTACGACATTGGAAAGCTAATAAACTTTAACGGGAATAAACGCGACGTTTAAAGAAAACAGACCCGCGAAAATAAAATCCTGGACAATCTTTACCGAAAACCTGGAAAATTGTCGCGATGTACGCGACGAAGTACAAAAAAAAAACCCACCCAGATGAAACGAGATAAACTGCTTTCCGAGCTGACGCCACGATGCGAACGAAATAAATAAATAAAAAGAATAAAATAAAATAAAATAAAAAAAAAAAATAAAAATAAAAAAAAAAGGAGAGAAAGCTCGATAGATTCGTTTAAAAATGGACGAATTCGATCCCTACAGAATCCGTACTGATACGTAGACAAGGTTAAAGATAACGAATATCTCAGGGGTGCAAGTTTAAGCACTAGGTAGGATAGAAAAAAAAAAAGAAAAAAAAAAAAAGAAATAGAAAAAAAAAAAAAGACGACAGTTAGAAGAGGCAGTTGGGTTCAGGTGTTGTTGCAATCTCTAGACGAATAAACGGCATTGACTACCGATTATCTACGACGACTAGCGATTTTAGCGAGCACGCTTTTTTTGGAAGAAATGTTAGCGGTTATCCATTTCATAGGAAGCGAAATTATTATAAGCGGAATCGAACCGGGTAACGATCATCTGTGAGAAAATCCGATAACAACGTTTCTGTGCAACGTTTTAACCCAATATCTCCTTTTGTACAAGATTATTGTTCCAACGAATAAATCTGTGGATCTGATTGTCGATCGTCAATTGTTATCGCGATTTATCGCGATATTTTCAATGAAAAAATTGTAAAAAACGATTAGACGATTCAATTATCGATTTAATTTCAATCATCACCTTGATTGTTCTACGTGCGGTTAATCATTACCCGAGATCAGAGATACCATTATTATCGAATTAATTATGAAGACGTTTGTCGAGGACGGATCGAGCGGATGATCGATTCAGTGTAACAAAAACCGAACAAAAAGCAAGAAAGCTCACATCGTTTATGCATTTTTAACAATTGCTCGATCATGCTTCGCAAGAATCTTCGATCGACGAGTTTGTAATTTGTTTTTTAGTGCCCGTGTGATGTAGTGAGCAGCAGCCTGTTTACAACACCTTTCCATTAGGTTTTGATCGTGTTTTCGTGTTAGGCGTCACTTTTTTTTTATTTCGTCGTAGCGCCACCGCGTGTGTCGGTGGAAACTTTATAGTAAGCTGATAGATCTTTTTAATTTCGATGTAAAAGATTCGCGTACACCGCCTCTCTCGCTACACACAGCGAGAGATCTTTTATAAAAATTGGCGCTCTATCGCGCCTAAAATCTCCTCGTTCAAAATCTCTGTTTCCTTCTTGCCGGAAAAAAAAAAAAGAAAATAATAATATTACAATTAAGCTAATCTACTTAGGATCCTTGCGTCACCGTAATACCGTTGTTGGTTAAGAATTTACCATTCATAGAGTTACTTTAAGATCGTGGAACTAATTTAGATGCCTTGGATAACGACATCGTAGATATAAGTTCCAACCAAAAAAAAAGTAAAAAACAAAAAATCATAAGAAAGAAAATAAAAAAAACCAAAAAAAAAAAAAGAAAGAAAGAAAGAAAGAAAGAAAGGAAAGAAGGAAGGAAGGAGGGAAGGAAAAAAGAAAAGAAAGAAGAAACGAAAAGAAATCGAAGCAAACTCGCGATGATAACGCTAACGAGAACTCGATATTGCGTTATCGTCGTCGTTTCGAGGCTTCTTTCACTCGACCCAACTCGATCCAAGATCACAATCTCGATTCGAAAGAACCGCGTGACGAAGCTTCGAAACGCATTCGATCGTGAATAGATTAGAATACACACACACATACACACACATACACACACACGCTTAGAAATATACGTTCCAGGAGCATCTCCGCCGAAGAAAAGGTAGAGATACGTACAACGGGCGTTATAACGTTATCACACGTCGAGGCGAGACCGTGCCTCGTGCCAATCAGAATTGGCGATTCCAGCTCATGGCATTCGAATGCCGATTTAGTGCCTCGTTGCTTTCCCTTCCCGCTTACCGTTTTCATTTAAATACACGAATGAAATCTCGTTTCATTAAATACCTATAAATACACGATATTCATCTTCGCTCAAATCAATTTTCCCGATCTAATGTTAATCAGATTCCTTTAACTTGCTTACTTGCTTCTTCCTTCTTCCTTGTTTCCCTCCAAATTCTTCTCCAACGCTTATTCTCCCGTGAAACAGTGAAACGAAACACCAAGATATTATTATTACGAGAAATCGTTACAACGAATCGTGGAAGGGATGAATAATTATCGAAGCAATCTCCTCGTCGCGCGAATAGAATTTAGCCGGATATCATCAATGGCACGGGGATCCACGGTTTCGCCACGATGGTCGAGGCGAACGAGCGCTCGTCATCGTCTCTTAATTACTTTATTATTCAATGTCTCTGTGTAACGAACTTAAAGATTAAACAATAGCGTTAAACGAAATTAAAAGGAAATAACGGATCGTTAAGGTGAGATTATCATCGTAGGCTAGTTACGGTACGGTAGGCTCTATATGTAACCGTATGTTACCTCCTTGATTTCAATGAGTGCTAGTCCACATGTATCATAATATCACATTAACACAACACTCGTACTCTCGATACAAGAATATTATATACACGACATATTATATATATATATATATACATACATACATACATACATATATATACATTATGTAATAACTATAATGATACGCGACAGTTGTAGCTAATCACCCCGGACGAACAACAGAGGAACCAGTCTATTGTTCTCGCGGGGACGTGTAAAAGCGTCCTTGTAAGGTTTCAAGGATGTCTTCAGGTCTAATTAATTGTAAAATCGGTCAGAAACGTTATTATAATCCGAGGAGAGAAGCGAATACAAAAGTTTAAAACGGGAAACGAAGATGGAACGTCCTCGCGCGCCGACGAAAAAAAGCGTCTCATAGATCCGATTCTCGATCTTCGAGCGGAGAGCCACCGGTGGCACGGGACGTGCCTCTGTCACGCCAACATTCGATATCAATTGTACGACAATATATATAATATATATATATATATTACGGAATAGACGCCATACGAGCGTTTACTCGTACGAGACAAATGTGAGAGAGTAGAGTTAGTTATTAATCTCGATGTTCTGTTTCGCGGCGCGCGTATCCCAGATGCGCCGTGAAAGAAAAAAAAAAGAAAAAAAGAAAAAAGAAAAAAAAGAAAAATTATTTAATTAGAACATTTCCCTTGAAGAAAATCCGCGCGATCGAACCGTCGAAATTATGGATGGACGAATACTTCTCTCTCTTTTATTCGATCGCGTTCATAGCGATGCCAGCCAACACCAAAAAAACGTCCCGAGTTCGATCGTTGGATCGCGCACAAAAGTCGCGTGTGCCGCTTCGTCGATCACGTTTCCTCGTATTATTCCTTCTCTCGTACTCAAGACCGCGTTGAAACACACGGATGTGTGTTTCCCAAGCGCGCGTTGATCACAAGATCATCGCGACGAACAACGAAATCATCGGTACGCGAAATCGATCGTGGATCGCGGCACGGCTCACGCGTGGAGGCAACGATCGCTCGAATTATATCACGTTATACACCGATTATTAACCGAAAAATTCTCCGATCGTACGACCGTTTATATTAATACCTTTTAACTGTAACCGTTGAATAAGAGAAGGAAGGAAGGAAGGAAGGAAGGAAGGAAGGAATGGAAAAAAGGGAAGGATGTTTAATTAAATGCGAGTAAAATGCGAGTTCTATCTGTCATCGTTTTAGCTGTTAAGGATTCATCAGAAGTAAATATTGGGGGTAGCTCTAATCCAGTAAGCGTACCGCGTAAGCGCAAGCATACATTTAGAAATACGGAGAGAAGAAATAAAACGTAGTACAATGTATAGGTTTGTGTATAGAGATACGAGAGGGCATGTGTGAAAGAGATATCGGTGTTGGGTGCACGTCGAGTGCTCGTTACCGATCCTACCGCCGCTTTATTTCGTTGGAAGGCATTACGGGTGGATGGCTAACAAGATCGTTCCAACTTGTTCGAGATATCACGGAAACGGTTTTTCGACCGTTTTCTATCCTATCGCGAGTGGCCGAGGTGAAACGATGCCCTTTCGAGGGATCGTATATCGATAAGCCGGGGTGGTCGTAGGTAACGAGCACGCCGTTTCATGGAACATCAAGGGAGTCTTCCTCGTGATGGCGGGCGATGCTCGATGCCCGGTGATCATTTCATGGCCTTAATCAAATTTTCATCGGGGATCGAGTGTCTTCGTCATCGTGTCGTCGCGTCTATCGCGACGATGGAACGAATATTGACTGGCTCGTGACGACGATTCCAACGAATCGTGGATGCCAAAAGGAGTATGAAAGATGCTGGAGGATATTATACAACTACTCTCGAGTGTACTTTTAATATCTCCGTTTGGAATTCGTCCACCGTTTGGATATCGAATATTTTCCGCTAATTCGAAATTTCGATCGATGTTGTGATCCATGTTGTATCCGATACTCGTCGAGATGATTCGATTCAAAGAGATTTTATATATCGATTGCGCGCCGATTTCTATCTCGTACGATTTTCCACTCGTCGAGAAATGTTCTCGATGATAAGAGGTGGAAAATTGTTGGACGAAAATTGTCGCGTGTTTCCACATATATTCTTCGATATACCGGTTTAACGCTGCGCTATCAGATGTGGAATATCTTTATGGTGTCTCCGTAAGACTTTCGACGTGGGCCCCTTAAAACTGACGACACGGACACATAACGTTAACAGAGTTTCTTCGACTAGAATTGTGTATTCATCCATTGCATACCAACAAAAAAATAAATAAATAAATAAATGAATAAATAAATATTTGCCATATTGGACATTGGTGAAACGTTTATCGAAACGTTTTGGATGTCGTTATGGTTGTTAAGACATTGAAATATTAAGAACTCTTTAACGAATTGAGCTATCTCATTGTGTTATGTACACACATTTATAAATATATAAATATATAAATATATTATATATATATATATATACATAAAAAATATATATGTTGAAGAGTTAAACATTTACCACTATGATGATCATACTAATGCAGCGTAATGGACGAATGGCATGCACTCAAAAAGTTATAAGATGTTATTAATATACTTCCGAAGTCGAGTAACGCAGATTATTAAACTTTCTTGATGAATTGATGAGAAAAAAAAAAAAAAAAAGAAAAAAAAAGAATCCCGATCAAGTAATCCTGTAAAACGGAGAAACAAACGTTAGTGAGCGTTTACGATATTGTACTTATCCCAATAACATAACGATCGAAAGGGAGAAAACGACTTTCGATTCCGTGCTAGATTTCGGGACACTCTTTGTAACTCTGCGTGGCCCGACTAGGTTCTGGTTGAAATACGATTACTGCGATACGTAAGCTAAACTGTAACAATAAAAAAAAAAAATAATAAAATATTATACTTATGAATTTTCAATATTACAACCTTATCTCTTAATTTTTAAATATTGAATATACGAGATTTGAATTTTTATTTCTTTTATATATATATATATATAAAATTGGAAAGTTTATTAATTATTAAGATATCGTACATATTTTTTCTTTTATTATGAGTCTCCATATACTTGATATTTTTTTTTATTTCGCTATTACAACAATGTTCGTTTATATCTCTTTCTAAAGTACATGTGTATCAAGTGTTCGAAGAACATAATATATCTGAATCTATATGCACGTTTATAATTTGTTCTCTCTTGCTTCGATTACATCTCGCTCATCTTCTCTCAACAAAAAATCGTTAAAGCATTATTTAAATTATTTAAATTAATATATTTCCATCTCTTCGAAATTATATATTGGAATCGATCGACATTAATTCTTCATACAATCGATGATTTCGTTGTCAAAATACATGATATGTGTACATAATTTTAACGCGAGAATAACAATTTGTCGATTATCATTCGATCCGATCGTCAAAGTTTAATACACGAGAATTACGAGAAGTTACATTTTCAAGAGATTTAATAAATACATCACGTGTACGATTAGTCGTATTAATTAACGCATTTTCTTTACGAAAATTATTTTAGAGATAATCAAATGTGAGAATTTGAAACGTGCGAGAAATTTAAACTCTGCTTTTATCCAATACCGTATTCAAGGAACAATTACGATACATCCCACCGCGTCCTTGATTTATGCTGAAAGAATTATCTCGTGGGTAATAAGAGGTTGGCACGGTGTGAATCGTCGGCGCGTACCATCCGTAATCCATCGCCGTGCTTCTGTAACAAGGATGGGGTAGGGGAGTTTCGTCCTGTCGATATCCCTTGAACACTCCTGCAAAAACGATCTTTTATCGGATAAAGATTTTGTTCTCTATCCCTATGATAGATGGATGATATCCTTCTCCCTTGTCTATTTTTACATTTTTTTTTTTCTAATAAAATATTTGCTAATATTTTACACGAATCATTGTTGACTTGTGTACGACAGTACCGTCCAAAACAAAAATTTGCGAAGCGACGATAGAAAATCTTTTACAAAAAAAAAAAAAAAAAAAATAATTGTGAAACGAATTGAGAAATGGAGAATTCTCTCAATTCTCTAAACAACTCTTTTGCACTTTTTTTTGAAGAAAACTCACACCGTAAGAAGAAAGGAAATCGGTATATTCACATGTGTATATTCGCGTTGGAATTATAATGGAATTATAATGGAATTATAATAAAATAAAATTAATGAAAAAAAAGAAAAGAAAAACCTAGAGAAAAAAAAGATGGTCACTGATTTGGAATTCTCAAACAAACATTATACGAAGAATGGACAAGGCGTTTTCTATATCAAACCGGCACTGGTTATACTCCAGGTAATTTATGCATCAATGAACCTGAGGTCCAATCTCCGTGCACTCGTACGGCAACTGATACGCGACGTTGTTACAACGGAATCGTCCTTGCACGTTTGAAACATTGTCCATCGTCCTCCCGGCTATCTTGAAGCCGGGATCGACGGTAACATTCTTCATCCTGGCGAAAGCGGACATGTCCACGAAACGGAGGTTGTTGCTGTTCAAGAACAGGAGCAACAGATTGTCCAGCCCCTCGAAAGTGTCCGCCTTAATCATGACGATCTGATTCCCGTTCAGCCACAATGAATTTAGATTCCTGAGATAACGAAATATTCCACCGGACACGCTTCTCAACGAATTTCGCCCCAGATCCAATTCGTTGATCTCGCTTAATCCGCGAAACACCTCCAATTGCAGGGACGAGATTTTATTTCTCGACAGATAAAGAAGATCGATATGGGGCAGCCCGTTGAACGCGCCGATCGGTATCTCGTTGATCTCGTTACAATCCAACGCCAAAGTCTCCAAGTGTCTCAGACCTTTGAACATGTTCCTCCTCAACGCGATTTTATTATTCGTTGCGTACAATTCGTGGAGATCCACCAGGCCTTTCCACATACCGGGGCGGAAAGCGATCATGTCATTGTAATCCAATATCAGCGTCTCCAAACTGTCCAAATTGGCGAACGAGCCATCCTCTATGTCCCTTATGCTGTTGTTCTTCAAATCGAGATACGTCAATTGGTCCAAATCGGCGAAGTAGTGTTTAAAAATCTTGGACAATTGATTGTCGCGAATGTAGAGGGCGGACGAGTTGGCCACCTCGAGGAAAGCGTCCTTGGCGATATCCTGGATCCCGAGGCCCTCGAGATGAAGCTCTATATCCTCGATCGTTTGCACCGCGTTCACATCCTCGAACGCGACGCTGTGCAGCACGCTGTTGCCCAGGCAAACGTAAAGATGATTATAAACTTGGCAGTCCGCTTCCTCCGCGCTCACGTCTCGAGCGGTGACCGATAAGAAGAGATAAACGAGCAAGAGGAAGCAGCACATGGTACGCAGAGAGATGCTGGATGCTTACTGAACGAGGGATCGCGTCTCGATGTGCAGCCAACGGAACAAACTGAAACGGTCACCGTTGCTCAGATACCATTCGATAAATATATCATCCGTATATACAGCGTGTACGTATTACAACTCCACCTACAATTTCTCTGCAAATTCCACGTTTCCTTCGTTTTTTTTAAACGCGCAATTCCCTCTACTGTTTCGATCGAACAGTAGCTCCTTTCTCTTCTGTCGATGGTCGATTACGGTTGATTTGACGTTAACCGTGTTTTTTCATCTTGAATCGATTCAATTTTAACGAGAGATCAAACGATTGAGCGCCGCCCAAAAGTCAGCCAGTTTCTTCGTATCGATATTAAAAATTCATCATTTCCGTGAAATTATTTCTTCTTTTTTTAGCGAGACGAGGCATCTGTTCCCATGTTTCTCTCTGCATTTTTATGGACCAAACGTTTCGCGATCTGATCTCGCGATTCGAGGCTTCCAAGGCAGCCAAGTTATTTTTCTTTAACTGGTCTGGATTACCATTGCAGTATTTCTCGAGACGATAGAAATTGGAATGCGGCGTTCGTTAATTTGACGATTCGTATCTTTTATACGAATACGATACAAAAAAAAATGCTTCCGTTATCTTCCGCATTTTCATTTTTAATATCGTCTTAGTCATGTGTGAAAAATGCATATTCGCGTTGTATATTTACGACAATATATTTCGTGTTAGATACAACAATATATATATATATATGTATATATAAATACTTTCCGCAGTCATGAACTACGTGTACGAATACAAATTCACGGCGTAGATATTTCGACACGTATGTGAAATCATTCTTTCGTTTCTCAATCAAGAAAGCAAGTCGATCTGTTTACTGAAAGATCGCACATCCGATTTAACGAACGAAAATGCCACACGTGTTACGTACGTGGTTGAACAAGTCCTATCTTGTGAAAAGGTTTCAGTGACATGTGCAAAAATGTACGTATCCCCCCGATAAGCTTCGACGATCGTCAATACCGACTTATTAATAGCAGAACGTTATCGTTTCAGCTATACGAGGAATTTCTTGTCGTATACACTTTACACGCGAAATCAATCTGCGAACCGATTCGACGAACTGCATAAAACATTCGAGCGGAATCCTTTCCTCGAAAAAGAGAAAAAGAAAAAGGAAAAAAAGAAAGAAAGAAGGAAAGAAAAATACACGTTAAAATACATACTTACTTATCGACCGATCTGTCGTCGACGAGATTCGATCAAGCTATATAATTAAGATCATGTAACTCGTTAAAAATATGAAAAATGTCGTGTTAATAAATTACACACACACTTACGAGGATACATAAATCGTGTCGGAAGATTGCACGTCCGATAAATCTCATCGGTTCGTTCCTCCTTCTCCATCTCCTTCTTTTTCTCGCATGTGCACGGCGTTTCGATCATTTTTGGTATTCGGGGGATTCAATCGTGTCGCGAATAAGCGCGTAGAACCGCGGAACCGCAAAGCATAACCTCGACGATGAAAATACGCTGCAATTTTTGCCGCGACATCGGCCATAAATGGAAGTTCCCGTTCCTATGGCGACTGTATCTTCCCCGCGACCAAGAATCGATCAAACTCGATTCCATTCGCTAAAAGTTTGATAATAAATAATATTCTTTGTTTCGCGTTGCAAATTTCGAAAATAGATAAAAGGATTTTTTAAAAAAAGCAAAGTTCTTAAGATAATTTGGAATTCTAAATTATATTTAGAATTTCGAAAAGTTATCTTTTGATAATTTTAACGAAATAAAATGTACAGAATGGAAAATATGGGAACAGTGGATTAACTGTTTGAGACCATTTCCTCGTTCGAAAAATAAATTTCCAATGGATAGGGAATTTTTTTTATACGCACCGTGTATACTTTCGTTTTAATCTTTTACTTTGCGAGAAATATTATATACCTATCTGCACTTGAGTATATATATATATATATATATGCCTCTTCCTCAGTTTTTTATTAGGAAAAGGGTTATTGAACCGACCAGGTGAACGACTATTGCACAGCTAAAGAGCATTTAAAATTCTAGCTGAGTATGCAGTACGTTACATCGGTGGCTTTATTATCAACGACACCGATAACAATAGCGGTTTCGATAACCGCCTTAAAATCGTGCCTTCCCTTCGAGCTTTATTCCAATTTCGAACGAGGAACGATACAGTAACTTAAATTGGAAATATTTATTTTTTCACGATTAAAAGAAAACTTTACTTTTGTAATTTGTAAACGATTTCAAATACCTATTATTTATTTATTTTGCGCGATCCCTATGTTGTGTATAATTTATATTATATTAAAAATAAAGATATCGATTATATACCGATATTGTTAACGCGCAGGAAAATTTTACCATTTTTACCGGTCACGTGGATAAAAATAACGACAACTGTTTCGTTTATTGTACACATCACCTCTGTCAACAAGCTGGCCGACAACATAAGTGGAGGTATGGACTTAATGAAACGATTACTATCGCCGCCACTTCCACCAGTTGCGGTCTGGCCACCAGAAGCGAATTACCGGCCTCGTGATAAGGAGTATAACGCGTAGAAAATGCGATGAGAAAAATTTTCAATAATATTCAACAACGTCGTCAACAACGGGATTGAAGAAGAAGAAGAAGAAGAAGAAGAAGAAGAAGAAGAAGAAGAAGAAGAAGAAGTCGGAAGAAATCGGAGTCACGATTAAAAATTATTCGTCGTGATATAAAATATCATTGATCGTATGAAAAAAAAAAAAAGAAAAAAGAAAAAAAAAAGATTGAATTTTTCAAACGCGAATAGAATCTTTTTATAAAGATTCCAAAAGTGGATGCGGACGCGCGAACAATAACGAGTGAAAGGTAAAATAAAATTTCTTTCGGAAACGTTCGGGCGCTCGATGATTTTAATTTAACAGTAAATAAATATCTCTCGTGACATTTCGAGTATTTTTTTTTTTCGTGGAAACGTAAAACGAGTGACATTTAACTATAACCATACATTTTCAGTGTTATTAATACCGTACGTAATGTGTACGATAATCGGCAATTTGGTTAAATACATTCTAGAGAAAGAGAAGACGAAATAATGAGCGATATTTTTCCACGTTATCACAATATTGCAATCAAGCGCATTCGTAATTCGTGTCGTTTGTAAATGTTATCGTGCAATTTTGTTTTGTCCGATTATCGGTTTCATTTTAATTTAATGATAATAATAATAATAATAATAATAATAATAATAATATATGAAAATGAAAATATATTGGGATGGGATCGAAACATTTTGTTCAACTTTGATTTTTCGCAATTACGCAAATCTGTATCAAAAATGATAAACGATTAAATAATTACGATTGCGACAAAGACCATTTGTTATCATCCTTCGTCCTTGCATCAACATCGAAGAGGTATTTAAAATTAACAAAATTTGATCAATTTTTATTATATATCCATATTATATCGTCAAACTCTTGATAATTTATTCTAATCTTTACGACACGAAGAGTGAAAATTTATGTTTTCCTAGCCTTGTTATTAACAACATCTACACATTTTACGCCTGAATTCTCCTGTAATGGTTTATCGACTAATAATATTAGCGAATTTACATATGACAACCTGTAAATCATAACTTTCTAACGTCAGATCAATTTTTGCGAATCGGATAATTGGCCGGATTCTTGTACAAGACGCAAGAGGGTTCTGCTAAATAGATTTCCACAATGAAGTTGTCGAGTGACAAAATTTCGCGAAACACGAAACGTTTCGAGAAGCCGATAACCAAAACGAAAGGGAAACCAATGCCCTCGGTATTGAAACGCGCGCGAATTCTGTTTTTCTCAACACTGTGAAATGTTTTCATCGAGAATCAGAAACGAACAGCGTTCCCGATCCCTTCGTGAAACAATATTGCCAATATTTCACCAACGATCTTACGCCTTGTATAATCGCGCGAACGATGATTTCCACCTTTCAAAATTTCAAATTTCAATTCTCAACTGGTAATTTCTCGAAATACCAAAACGTTGTTGGTATTTTAAATAGCGGCACGAGATAAGATAAAGTCACGTTGGTGTGCGACTATGGGGTGCAACGTGATGCCTCTGAAGAAATACGCGGAAATTAGCTACCGGGTGAAATGCGTGGCCGTGGAGAACGAGCGGGTGTTCGGCGACGTGTACGTCACCCAACAAACGCGAAACATGCTGTACTGCGCGGATGGATATCAGTTTCCCTCGTTGTACGAGAGGAAGAGATGCAATCTGATTCAGAAAGAGTGGAAAGGGCCGGATTTCATGGAGTTGAATCGGAAAAAACCGATCAGAAGGGCTAGCTTCGCGCCGCTCGAGGCGGAGAGGAAGCGCTTGAAGAGATCTAAATCAGTCGGCGACACCAGAAGCCTGGTAGGTAACGATTGGACGAGAAGCGACGGTGTAAAAAGTGAAATCAACATTTGCAAACCGAAGGTACGATTTTTGAATGAATATTAACGAATGTAGAATTTTCTTTTCTTTTTTTTTTTTTTTTTTTTTCGAAGATATTCGAAGATATCGATAATTGTTTCGATAGATATCGAAGATATCGAATTGTTTCGTAGTCGTATCCACCACCGTTGCCCAACCCACCGGTGAGGAAAGAAGGGACCGTTTCTTCGTTAGTGGATCAATTGTTGTTGGATATTTATGGGTTGCCGGACGGTGATAGAAGACGATCGGAAAGCGACTCGACAGCCTCATCTCTGAGGATACATCCGCAGCATCAGCACCTGCAAAAGGCGCGTCTGTTGTGGAAAAGTAAGAATGATTCAATAAAAGATGGAAATGTCTGTGTGTACAACGCGCTGGTAGAAAGAACAGAGCTGGTCGTGAGTGGGCGGATAAACGTGTTAGCTCGAGGACATTTATTGTGTGTATTTTTCACGGAAATGCAGACAGTTCTTAGAAATAATATCGAAAGAGAGAGAGAGAGAGAGAGATTACGATACCTACGTAATATTCTTCTAATAAAAGAGAATTATACGTTGGAATAAAAACGTAATATTCTATATGTTCGTTGCACGAATTGAAAAATCACCGTTTCGATCGAGAAAAATTTGTTAAGGAAGGGAACGGTGTCACATTCGCGTTTAAACACAATTTTAACGTATCGAGAGTTCGAAATTCCCCGGAATTAGGCAAAGATACTTTGGCAGAAGCTGACGAGACAAGAGCTCGTAGAGACGAGACAGACAAGCGACCTCGTTGACTTCGAGGCAAGAAGGTTCTTTGACTTGGAGTGCTACTTTTTTTTTCTCCCCCTTTCTTTTTTTTTTTTTTTTTTCTTTTCGAGGGGGAAGCACTTCTTTTATGTCTACACACGATGCTGCTTCGTTCCGCCTCGTTGAACATGCATAGGGAAAAACAGGGGAGAGATTGCACTATCTTAAGTTGAAACCCACAGTGATCGAATCACCGCGTGGAAATGATTGCAATCGGTATTCATTGATATAACTGTGACATAAAAATATTCGAGTACCGAATACTTGGTTCAAAAAAATTTCTTTTCTCGATTTATCATATCGCGATGCTAGGAACGAAATATTGAAAACTTGTCGATCACACACAATATTTCCTTTTCCTTAAATTTTCATTTTCATATTATATAAAAAAGCAACGAAAAAAAAAGGGAATTTATCCGATCGACGATATCCTTACAACAATTATTCACGATTCAAATATTTCAATATTATTCCCTTCAGACGAGTTTCCTCATCGCGGATGATGAAGTCCTCGGAGTTCATCAACTTGTGCCATTTAAATTTTTGACGCAAAAGTTACCGCAATGTAACTTAATTATCGTGATTTCTCCTCGACGATTAAGATTCCAACTCGTGTTCGGAATGATGAGAAGGGAACGTGAGCGGGGATGGCGCGTTCGTTTCGTTGAAATACGCGGAGAGCATAAGCGAAAGGGGAAGTTGGGAAAAAGAACTGTAATCTTCGATCTGTGTACACAGTCGAACCCCACTTTTCGGCCCGTTATCAAGATTGCAGCGTGAGTTCAAAGATTTCTCTCCAAGTGTCTTCGCTTTTATCCGCGGCGAAATTACAAAACACGCGGGCATTCCAATTCTGAAATAACTTCCCTTCCTTCCCTTCGCGCAATCTGGAATATTGCGAAAATTTGCACGAGATCGAGAAAAGAGATTCGAGAGAGTCAATGAATACAATTTTGTCATTCCTCTTTTCCAGACAATCACGAGCTTCAAGTTTTGGTGATGAATTTACGCGATCATATTAATAACACAGGCGAGATACTTGTTCGACAACTGCGTCGAAAGGATTATCTCATCACCAAATGTGAAAAATTGTGCGCCATAATCACGGCTCATCTTCAGGCTCGCAGTCCAAAACGGGGTAAGTACGAGCTTTCTGTCTCTGTATCGAATTAAAGTTAAAATATCTCCTATATATACATATATATGTAATAATCTCTCCTTCCATGTTGAAGCTTTGTACAATAATGTCTTTCAAAAATTCCTCTTGATCTCGTTCGAAACGAAAAAGTGAAACTCGGTGGAAAAGATGTTCGAGGGATTATTACTCGTATAAACGATTCAAACGAAACACCTTATATATGCGCGCGCGCCTCTTGATTCTTCCCGCTTTAGTTTCAGGTTAAACGATCGTATCGTTCCGTGCTAACTCTTGACATTTATACGTACCGTTAAAATTAACTTAACGAGTTAAAAAAAAAAAAAAAAAAAAAAGAAGAAGAAGGAGCGATGTTTAAACAACTGCAACGATAATGTCTTTGGGCGAACAATAGAGGTTCGCGTAATGCGGAAACGCGACTGTTCAAAACGGCGAGTCTCCCTTCAAGCTGCTCCCCGCATTTCCTTCCCTCGCACGATAAAACAGTCGCCACACACAAAAGCGATCTTCTTCTTGTTTGCGCGGCGTGAAAAACAACCGCGCGATTTATACCGCTTCTTCGTTAACCAACGGCAACTTATTATTTATCTTATCATACCGTTCTGCACTCATAAATTATGGAACAGCTAGAACAGGAATTGGACTGGTGGCGTCGAGATAAAACCGTGGCACAAATACACAAATTATGCGCATCTTTAAGAATACTACTAAGAATTTCTTGCATTTCTGACAATCTATTCCACCGTTCTTTTTTTTTTTTTTTTTTTTTTTTAACACGACTTCTGCGACTCATACTTCGAATAATTGGTGCTATAATTTATCTTTCTTTATTACACAAGGTTAGAGAAAAATCGACGAAGTTAAGTTACAACTCTCGAGAACAGAGTCCCTCTCGAGAGCGAAAGCTATTCCCGAGAATTCGCGAGACGATCGCGAAAGAGAGATTCGTTCGATTTTCTTTCACTGGTCGAAGCAGCAAGGCGCCTATTTCGACTCGCGTCGTTAAACGTTTCGAAGGCGATCGATTTGAAGAAAAAAAAAAGAGAAAAGAAAAAAAAAAAGAAACGCGTTATCGTCACACTTGCAGCGAGCTCCGACCTTTTATCGCGGCGTATCGGCACGGTTGATACGTCGATTCTTTCGGAAAACAAAGAGAGAGGGTCCCCTTTTCACGTGGCACCCGACGCGCAGTCGGTGATCAATAATTAGACTTTGCCGCGCGTATCGCGCGGAATACGCATGCCCGAATACGCGACCCGAGTGCGCCCAAATCTCGCGTACCCGTACCCGTCATTGATAAAGTTTTAATGATGTTGCGCCTGCGAACCGGAAATGCGGAACTTTCCACGCTCTTCGCGCTAACTTTCGGATCTGCATTTATATAGGTGCGATGAACCCTTCGAGACGCGTAACGAAAATGACGCCTCCTCGCGATTAGGTGAACGATGGTTCATATTTTGACACTAGATAGAGTCGAGATCCTTGAGCTTGGTGTCTTCAAGTTATTAATTGCGTGGCTCTAGGAATTTCAAGGTTATCTTCGTTATCTTCGAAGTTATTTTCGAACGAGTATTTCTTTATCCTCCGTTGTTTTTTTTTTCTTTTTTTTTTTTAAATTAAATTTTTCCTACTTTCGTGACAATAGAACGTATTATTATTATTATTATTATTATATTAATGTTGCTTCAAGAAAATCCATAGATCGTTTAATATGATATGACGCGCTATTGATTCCACGAATGGTTAACACTATCCATGAAATTGAAAATTTTTTCGAAAGTTTTTACAGTCGAATATAATCCGAAGTAGGATTAATTTCAAAGGAAGTGACCATTAATACGTCCTCGATGATCATAAAGGTGGACGTCGTCCAGGCCAAGGGATACAAAAGTAAGCTTTCGGCGCTCGTGAAAATCGAAGAAACGAATTCGAATCCTCGAAAAGAGTGGAAAGAGTCACCATTCCAAATCTCTAGGGAATAATTCTTTCTCCGTCCATTTCCTCAACTCCATACTTAAATATTTGGATACGATACGCGATCGAATTTTCATTTCAAATTACGACGGAAACTCGTTATAATAATTGAATATAAAAGGGATCAATCGCATCGACGAATGAATGATAGAAAACAAAGGATTAAAACGATTGATATAATCGTAACAATATTTATAATCGGATCAATCTCTTTCGCGTTCATCGATTTCATCAGTTTTTATTCCGACTTTGCCTTTCCTCCTCATCAAGGCCAAGTTCCCGTTTCACCCGTGATAAGGTGACGCTCCTCCCCTCGACAATTTTTCATCCTTAACTCGGGGAAACTTATCGACCTAAGCGCAATTTTTCAAACACCGCTTCTAAACTCCATCCTTTTGCCGGTGAGTGGTTCAATGGGCCAACCGAGCGTGGAAAATATTAAGTAACTGTTTCCAAGCCATTACCTCGATGCGCTCGCAAGAGCGACAAAAACATGGTCTTTGCGAAATGAGCGTATCTGCTGAATATATCCGTGCAAATTATGCGTTGATGATTGCATCGATTATCGCGCGACGTGGAAAATTGAATTCTTCCACATAAACCACAACGTATTTACTTACCTTAGTTCCAATCACCAATGATATTTATTCTGTTTATTTCTCCACGAGAATAATAAGATCGCTTTTTTCCTTATATAAATCTTTTTTTCAAATTTAAACTCGTCTTTCGACCTATCAATTCGATCGTCCATCGTGTTGAATTATTTTTACAATTTTAAAATTAATTAAATTTATTTTGTTAAATATTTTGTTAAATAACGTGTGTATGAATGTCGTCTTCCAAGTATCCATTGAAATTCGATATGAAGAGAATAACTGCATAGGATGGAAATAAACGGTACTTCATCTGGATCAAAACGAATCGAATTGGGTCGCGCGTATTCGCGCGAAGAGGATCGCGTGTCTCGATCCGTACACATCGGGGTGACATGCGACGTAGCCTTGTTCACACGAACAACAAACGTAATTTTATCTGCAAACGAATACCCTGGACTTGGTCTTTAATTTATTTTCAATTTTCCGAGACGATCCTTCGCGAAACACTCGGCGGAAATGGATGAATCGAATTTTTTTTTATCCACGTCGTTTCCTTCGATCCGACTCCGTTCGTGGATCATATCGCTTCAACAATGCCGCTAATTGTTTCCGGCATCTAACCACACGAACGATAATATCAAAAACTAATCATCGTTCGACCGAACTTTCTTTCATCCGTTTAAACGAGACGTTCAAATCATCGCGTTCGATCGACATTTTTGTCATATTCTCTATATCGGGGGAATAACGGTTGTGTAATTTATGAAAATTTCAAGCGCCAATTACAACACGAATAATCGTAATTTTATTTCGAAAAATAGTTAGATACTTCGAAACTCGCCCAATTGAATATAATTAACTAGCCAAGTAACTTTCTATAAATCTAATTTCTCCGAAACTTCAGAAACAGATACTCGGATCTCGTTAAATTCGAATCGAACGGACACGAGAGAAGAGGAGAGAAAATAAGAATCGTAAATTATCCGTCAGATTATCAATTTCAAATAAAAATGTGTATTTATAAATACATAACTAGTTTGTTAATTATTTCATGATTCATATCAATCCGAGAAGAGAATACAGGAATTCGCGCGTTAGAAGAACGCCGAGGCACGTACGAGCGATATAATTATGAAAAAGAAAAAAATAACACGTATCGTTATTTTTCACATTTTTTCCCTCTTCTTTTTTCTTCTCGAGACGTTTACTTTATTTACCTACTCGACAGAAGGATCGCAAAGATACGAGAAACGAGTTAGATAGACGAACGTGTGTATGCGCATATATATATATATCTGATGGCCTTAGTCTCTCCGACGTATTGCCACTGACTCTGACGACATTTCCGACTGACCCATAAAGCGACCGAGTCGATAAGTTCATCGATCCAAGGAACGCCGCTCACTTGTATGCACGCGAATTAAAATCGGTATACAGTACCGTGATGACGCGATAAAATCTCTTACGGTACCTCCTCGCGTACCATATTCCGTATGAAAATCCCCGCGTCGATGACAACGCGTGGTGCACACGATTGTAAAAGTAACAACATCTCGTTAAACCGAGGATAGGATCGTAATAGGAGCGTCGTTGCGAAAACGACGTCGCACCATTAACACCACGGATAAAACTTAAAACGTTCGAGAAAAAAAACCCAATTTCTCAAACAGGAGAATAGAGAGAAAGACGGAGAAGTAAGAATAATAATAATAAAAGAACCAAAGGTCCAATTATTCGTGGGCGAAGATCCAACGACAGAAAAGTATCCCCCGAAAAATGTCGGTGGCGGGTAAAGATGGTGGTAGCAGGAACGAGAATAACCGCGGCGAAAGAAAAGAAGAAGAAGAAGAGGAAGAAGAAGAAGAAGAAGAAGAAAAAGAGTAATAACCGGATTCGAGCCACCCCTGCGGAGCAGCAGTCACCGCGTTCCAGTGTCGGCCGCGCGAAGACGTTGGGCGCACGCGAGCACCCCCACAGACGCACAAATTCTCGTCTCGGTGGGGTGGCGGTGTGGGCGTCCGCGCATGCGACGTAACGGGAGTGGCTTGATCGGTGGAAGGCTGGAGGAGAGAACGGTTCGTGGAACGGCTTCAGTGTGCCTATTGCAGGGTTCCACGAGACAACTACCCCTCCCATACAGCCTAACCATCGTGGTTATTGTCACGGTGGACGTGTAGGCGCGCGCGCCCGCGCGCAACTCTCTCCTCTCCCTCTTTCCGCCGGCGTAGCGGCCGTTCAGCTGACTCGACGTATTCGCGAGGGGTTGTCCGACTGCGACTTCGCCGTGTCGAACATCATCTCGAGCTACGGCCGTTTCGTCCACGGAAAGAAACGTGCGAACCTCGACTAAGCATCTCGGCTTAGCATCGATCGTATCGATATCGTGTGGTGTTCGACGCGTCAATATATCTTATTCTTCTTCTTCTTCTTCTTCTCCTCTTTCTCCTCCTCTTGCTCATCCTCGCACGTACGCAGAGGGTGAGCGGGTGTACGCGTCAGTGTCGGAGGGGTGTGCTGCTGGTGAGTGTTGGAGAAACGCGTGTGTGCGTGTGCTCGGTGACACGAGGACAGATGCGAGGTAACACGACGTGCGGTTTTCCTGGGGACAACCAGTCCGCTTCACGTTCACGTCGTCGATTCGCGCAATGACAATGGTAAGACGTCCCCGGGGTTGTCTCGCTAGGGGGATGTGCTTTTGCTAGCTTCCTTGACCGCGATGGGTTATACGTTCGTTTTATCGAACGATTCGTTCGTTCCTTCCTTCTCTCTTCGTGCGATTTTTTTTTTAGTACACACGCGAGCGGATGTATAGGAGGGATGGAGGGGAATGGAAAGATCGAGTAGAGTTTTTGGAAAACGTACGTTCTTCGGTTGGAAGATTCTATTCGGTGGGAGAGAATCTCGTACACGGGGGTGGAAATGAAATAACGGGGATTGGAAAGAGTGGGAAAATCGATGTGTGCGGATACAATCAGGCTGAATAGGATTGGATAAATCAAAAACGTTCGATGTAAATGTTCGACTGGTGTTAATCTCTAGTTTAGCGTTACGATTCCTACGCGTCGAACGTGCGTGCGTGGTCTCGCGTTCGTATTCGTGAGAGGGGTTCGTGGGATGCGTAGCAACCATATGCAATCGTTGTCTATTTTTTCTTCCTTTTTTCTTTCTAATAATCGTGTCAACGTTAATTTTTATTTCGTTTCTTCCATTTCTATGTATTTTGATATATATTGCAATTTAAAGTCTTTGTCTTTATCTTATTCGAGACTTACGTAACGGTGAAAGTGTTTATTTGCTCGAATTATTAGTTTCGATTTTTAACATTGAATTTAAATTTTCTAAATTTTTCAAATATATTAACTTGTTCGACGATTTTGATCTTTTTACCGATGACGAAGATTTTCGTTCGAAAGGTCAGAGATTTGCTATACGTTATTCTTCGTGCGTCACACGGTTTCAATTGAAACACACTGATAATCAATCGATTTGTCCAAGTGTCGCGCAAAATTCTTGGTCGAAACGAGCGCGTGTATTACAACATACTATCGATGCATCCGCATTAACCGCTTTGTAACAGGTGGTATATACCTCGATGCAGACGTGATTAAGAAAAACTTACTCTTGAAAAATATATATATCATTGTTTCTCCGTCAGAATCATTTTCTCTCTTTTCGTAAAATCGTAAAATTTTAAGAAAATTATTCCATCCAAGAATTCCAACGCCAATCGACCAATCAAACTTTTCTTGAAAATTCACACGAACAATTCATTAACAACAACGCGGACTAAGCGTTCGTAGGCGTGATCAAAGAAATTTCTCTCTTCACATCCGAACGAATTATTAAAAAATCGATCGTTTCTTCGAAGAGTTGGCCAATAAGAGAGAAGATTCAATGGGCGTAAAATAAATAAAGAAATATCTCCGTTCGATTTATATTTATAGGCTATACGATATACGCGCGTTATATACGAAATCGCGGATAGCGGTTTTATTCGCAATTCAACCGTGTGAATCAACTTTTCAACCCGACCGACAACCATGACGTATCCAGCCCGTCGACCACAACCGCGTGTTATCTCGAAGGAGAGCGCACTTCCCTCGAGATACGAAAAACTCGCGTAACGCCGGCCAATGTTATTTTTAGATACGATTTCTTGCATCGAGGTAAACGTTGCCATCGGGATTTCAGACACGTGATAAAAATGCGTCTCGCGCGAGACAAGGTTCGCGATGGTTGGAGGTTCGCGGGCGTGATCCCGAGAAAATGAACGCAAGGTCGGCGGATCATGAATCACGAGAACGGCTGAAAGGCGGGTGCACTGCGTACAACAAGAGGAGGCGGGTGAGGTGAAAGTGAGGATGAAGAAGAAAGAGTGGCGTTCCTAATTGGAGAATGAGCGGATTTTTCAACTCCCTGAAAAACTTCGCGTCAGGAGCCGCGTACGCTGCCAGCTCTGCCTCCAAGTACGAAGAATTGGAAGGTGAACAATCCTATTTACAACGATGCGCCACACCACGTGTGCGTGCGCGTGTCCACGGCCAATGGAATATCAACGTTCGATTTATCGTCCATGTTGCATGCGAATTTCAATTTTAACCTTTCTTGTGGCTTTGTGGCTTTTACGTTCTACGAAAGCTCTCCTCCTCCTTTCTTCGTTTCGATTTCATTTTTTTTTTTTTTTTTTTTTTTGCTTCAACGAATGGGTGAACGGGACGTGATTCCAATTCTGAAAAGTGTAAGAGTTTATCCTTCGTCTATCGATGATGGAAAATGGATTTTTTTTCTCGAAGTTTACAATAATTTTTCTCGATCGAATCGACACGATACGATTTTCGTCACGTAACGAGGATTACGTTTGTACGCAATTGATTGAACGGAGTAATTTTTCTGACTTATCCAAGCTGGAGATGCGTAACATTATCTCCAAGTCGGCTTTTTCCGTTCCAGTTAGCAACTAGAAAATAATGATATTCATTCTCGTGTAATCCGGTGATTTATATGGGATAGAGTAATCGTGTATAGGAATATCTTGGATTACGATTTATCTACGACCTTATGAAATACCTTGTAAGGCGTATAGATCTCAAGGATGCAAACTACTTTTACAGGCTACTAGAAATTCATGAAACGTCCGACAATTGAATAAGTTGGAATTGAGTTTCTCAAGAGAGAGAGAGAGAGAGAGAGAGAGAGAGAGAGAGAGAAAGGGAGAGAGGTTCGATCACACGCATTCGTGCTTTATTTCCAATGGCTCGATTAAATTGGACTTTTCGTTCAAACAAAACCTCCGCTCGACGCTCGAAAGGAGATTCAGTTTACCGGTAACCTAGTGAACTCGCCAAGCTTATCCTTGAACAACAAAGGGATAATGGAAATCAATCCACATGTGTATTTGTATTACGTTCTGATAGGTCGGTTATGGGCTACTCGTTTATCCAAGCCCGATTGTAAAATTTATGATGGAACAAGTGGCTACTTCAACTTGATGACGCCAAGTACTTATGCTCGGTTAATTAATTCCTCGTGTTTCACATTCGAATATAAATACGTTTTCTTTCTTGTTTTTCGTTCAATCGAAAACCGATTGAATCGCGACGCGTTCAACAACGTGGTTTCTGAAAGAACCAAAAATTGTGATACTTAATTACTTCGTTAGGCCGCGTATAAAAACTGTAAAAAAAATATCGAATAGCTGCGAAGTGAATTCGTTACAATTTTTATTATCGAAATCTCTCTGGATTAAAATTAATTACTTATTATCATTTCTTTTATATTCTCTATCTACAACGAGTCTAAACAAGTTTAACGATAATTTACTATTGATCGAGAAATATATTCGTGTTCCAGAAGAAAGAAAGAAAGAAAGGGGAAAAAAAAGAAAAGAGAGATCTAAAATTCTAAAATTGAAATTTCGCAAAAGCGAATCCGATTTCATAAAGTTGAGCGTTCACGCGATGTGCGTCGCATAATCGATTCGAAGATTCACGCTTGCTAATTAAATAAGGGTGTTAAAGGCGATGAAACTTGTCTGGCCGATAAACGTATTAACGAGCCTCGGGTTTCGGTGATCATCGAGGCGTTCAATCCTCGATTTAACCGTTCCATCTTTCGCCGTTTTGCTCGTCGCGTCGCGTTGCATCAAGCTAGACGTCCGATTATAAAACTTTGTAAACCGACGTTTAAATAGGGGTTGGCATTTCGATCGAATCAAGGACATTAACGTTTCCGTTCGTTCAACGCTATTCAAACTTTCCCCCAGCTATTCGACGAGTAATCTGTTTCATCCCCATTCGCTACTCTGACAATACGCGGAATTTCGTGTTAATTCGACGAAAGTTCGACGAGTTCGACGATTATAATAGAGTTGTTATTAGTTGTCTCACGAATATACATTCGTCCCTTTTCACTTTTTTTATTGTTTGCATACAATAAATTTTTATTTCGTTCTCGTTCAGAAAAACAAAAATCTTCTCTCCAAAATCCACTTTTTTCTCGAGCATTTTCAATTTACAGTCGAAGACACGAAGATGAGATTCAGCCTGACTCCGCAACCGGGAGAAAGTGGTTTCGTACAATGGCTGGACGCGATGAAAATGGTAGCCAGGTTACCAGGAGGGATTCCGCCGGAATTTCGAAAGAAGGCGAGTATCAGAAGGCGAGATTCTCTAAATATTTCTATAATTCCACGA
The DNA here is from genome assembly GCF_014066325.1 of Apis laboriosa. Classification (NCBI taxonomy): domain Eukaryota; kingdom Metazoa; phylum Arthropoda; class Insecta; order Hymenoptera; family Apidae; genus Apis; species Apis laboriosa. The sequence continues at coordinate 4,747,086 of NW_025221370.1, forward strand.
GTCGTCGCGATCCTCATTTTTCTTTATTCACTTTTTCCCCTCCCCCTTTTTTTCTGAATATTTCACAGTTATGGCTGACGCTGGCGGAACGTCATCTGGAGCAACGCGGTGTGGATTGGAAGCAGGCTGAAAAGATCTGCTTCAACGAGTGGAGCAATCCTGACGATGAAGAGCTCGGTATACAAATCGTTAAAGTAAGAAACGTATATCCTTTTCTTTCTTTCTTTCTTTCTTTCTTCTTCTTCTTTTTTTCTAATAATTCCTCGCATAATAAAACCGTGTTCTCGTTAATTCCACGTTAATTCATCTCATCTCTCGGTGTCGTAATAATAACGACAACGATGGGATTCCTTGAACAAGTATCGTCTAAAATTTGAAATTCAAATATATATCCGCTTCTTCTTTGTTTTTCGTTTCTCCAATCTTTTCGTCTCTTATCGTTAACGAGCGCATTATTATTAGACGAAACCTCGTCTTATCGTCCAATCAACTAACAGATATTTAAAAACTGTTTAGTTTGATCTTATTTTCGTTATTATCCCTTTGCCGAATAATTGTTCAATTTACACAAAATCGCTATCGACAATTCCTTCTCGCGATACATATATACACATATACGAAACCAATTTCTCGACTCACGAACAAACAGCTTTCACTCTTCGTATTTATTTCCCGCGCAGTTCCAAAAACGAATTCTTCTTCCCTAAATAATTTCCTCCCCGGGGAATTCGAAATGGGAATTCGAAAACCAGTTCTCCCTTCTTGTGTTCGAAAAACTCGTTGGGTTCGAAAAACTCCCTCCCCCCACTCCCCTCCCCTCCCCCCACCGTATAATTACGCGCAATTAAATTTCGATCATCAATCACTTCGACGCCGGGCAATTAAGTGTCGCCGATGAGCCTTCCAATTAACTCGCTCGCGACGAGAAAAAGTGACCTTTAACGAAGCTGGCCTGCACAGTCAAATCCAACCAGCTCGTTTCGCTCCACCTCCTCTTTCCGTTTCATCATCTTATCCTGTCACCTCCATTTCCATTCGCAAAATCCTATATATAAATGTATATATAAATATGCAAACGTGTATCGTTTATATAACAGGTATAATCCACGCCGACTTTTCACAGGATCTACACAGAACTGGGTGCAGTCTGTTCTGCGGCGCGGCTGGGAGAGACAATCAAGCGGTGCTTCGCCGGGTTCTGCTCGGTTTCGCCCGATGGAACAAGTCTGTCGGCTATTGCCAGGGCCTGAACGTGTTGGCCGCCCTCGTTCTGCAAGTTATGGATCGGGCCGAGTCCGCGGCCGTGAAAGTGATGATCTACTTGATAGAGGGTGTCCTGCCCGAGGGTTATTTCGCGGACAATCTTCGCGGCCTGTCGGTCGACATGGCCGTGTTTCGAGATCTGCTGCGGGCCAGGCTGCCCAAGCTCTCGAAACACCTGGAGGCGCTTCAGAACGACGCGAAGGACAAGGCGACAGGTAACCAAACTGGTTGTGCAATCGTAACTCTCTTCGCTCGATTCGCTCGGACGAAGCCACTGTACGAGGAGGCTCGTCTCGTCGGTGAAAAAAAGAGAAAAAAAAGAAAAAAAAAGAAAGAAAGAAAGAAAGAAAAAAGAATTAAAAATTAAAAAGAGGAAAGAAAAGAAAAAGGGAAACGTTTGTCGTTAGGCAGCAGTTACGAACCACCTTTGACCAATGTGTTCACGATGCAATGGTTCCTCACTCTCTTCTGCCATTGCCTGCCCCAAGAGGCCGTCCTCCGTGTCTGGGATCTGATATTTCTCGAGGGAGACGAGATATTGCTAAGAACCGCGCTCGCCATATGGGAAGGACTCTCCGAGTAAGTGGATCGAGGAAGAGGATCGAGAATTTATAGGTTCGTTTATCCGGGTTCGACGTGGCGCCATCACGTGTCCTATCGTTTGATTTTAGTCGTATCATGACGGTCACATCGGCGGACGAGTTTTACAGCATAATGGGAGTGTTGACGAGAGAGATGCTCGAGTTCACGGATACTAACAATCTCGTAAAGGTTTGTCCGTACCCTTGTCTCGCTTTTAATTGCGATTATTGCAACGATTTTTATTTTCGGCGTGACGACGTCAGAGTGTTATTATTGGCAGAACATCGTCAGTATGGGAACTCTGCACGGTGTGACAGGATTGAGGGAGAAGCACAGATATAACATCACACCTTGGGCGAGGAAACTTAGCGACGACGACGACAGCGATACCGAGGAGGATGAAAGGTTGGCCGTGGCCGCTGCCATGTTCAGCATGGCGCAACGCTTGAAGAAAGGTGAGAAAGAAATACGTTAACATTGTAATTATTGTATACCGTTACGGCATTAGCCCGTGGCTTGTTTCACATCGCGAGAGAAAGAAAGAGAGAGAGAGAGAGAAAAAAGAAAAAAAAACACGTTCGCAGATCGTATACCACAAACGCTTGGAGCGCTGCAGGCCATGGCACCCAGCAGCGATCGAGAACGACTCGCTTTGGATATTAGCACGTTGAAACAGCAATACGCCAAGCTGCGGGAAAGGCAACGGCAGGCCCATATCATACTTTCGGGTAATCGCCGATCCTAATCGTAAAATTAGATGTATTTTCCTAAGGTTTAAGGCACGATAAATCATCCATCGCTTTGAGATGCGTGCTTGACGTATACGTTCCGCGTACATTCTACACAGTTCGTGTAGAAATATGACCGATGGAAGTACGTTTGTTGCAAATTGAACGGCTACAAGAATGCACACTTTTTTTTTTTCTTTCCTGGCGCAGCTGCATGTGCAAGGCAGACCATGGTACCACCTCCTACTTCTCAGGCCATGAATCATCTTTTAGTGGGCAAAAGTGCGCTCGTGAGTGGGAAGAATCGTCCCTTGACTTTATCTTCCGGCGCTGCGTCGACGAAGACGAGACCTACGAGTTTAAATCAAAACCGAAGGGATAAACAGGGTGTCACGCTTCATTGGAAAGACACGAAAAAACCCAAGCAGAAACCTTCCAACGCAACAGGTAAAGGTAACGGAAGTGTATCCTTGTCGTTAAACGTTTCCAACAATCTGGCCTTGAATTTGTCTTTTACTATTAATTTTAAATTTTCCTGAACAACAATTTTAAATTCGACAATTTTAAATTTGCTTCTCTTTAAATTTATGATATTTCGCTTATCGATCGATGATAACGAACCTCCAAACCATGGTAATGTAGGAAACTTCATTTTGTTCAAGAACGTACTTTCTGTTGGTGCACATTGCCTACCAATGATTACGATCGCACAAGATCTCCACAAATCTGTTTTATCTACGGTAGTGATAAAACGAGTACAGTACTCGTACCCTCTTCTAACAATATTTTAATAATTTTAACAAAATAATATACAAACGATCTTCGTTTCGCTCGAGCTTTTGTGCTCAATTACGTTTCATATTCGCTCCAACGAATTTTACGTAATCGATAATTTGTAATTTTTGGCCATCTGTAATCCTGCGATCACTCATCACATATATACATTTCTCCTCTATTCGTTGTAGAACCGGTCGAAAGCAAAGTTGTCACGCCACGATCCACGGAAGCTGACCTATCTCCAAAGCACAGCAACGTTGACAGCGACAGCGACAGCACGTCGACGGAATTGTGCGACGAGCCAGATCGTCTGAGCGACGTTGACAGCGAGGATCTGACCTCGGCATCCGAATCCTACGCCGCTGGAACGGACGAGGAGAAGAGCTCTCGAATGGATGGTTCGCCGATACCCGAGAAGACCCTCGATCCTTTCCTCGAGGAGAGAGACGAGCCAATCGACGCCGACGATTCGACGAAAGATTCGAAAATTTCCGAGGAGAGCTTGGCCGACATGTCGATCGCCAAGATTACCGATCAAATAAGACGATTATCGGCAGAGGATGACAATAATTCCATGGTTCCTCAAAAGTTTAATAACGCGCAGGGCAAAGAATCGCCCGAGGGCGAGCAATCGAAAGAATTGAGCACGGAGAAATCGGCGCCCGACCCGTCTACAGATATCTACACTTCCGATACAAAAGCAAAAAAATCGTCGGTTTTGAACGACTACGATTATTCGAATTTCGGTGGCACTTCGAAACAGGACGACGTACATAAATCTAAACGGACAATGGACGAGATTGTCGATCGAAATTACGAAAATACGACAATCGAGAAAGATCGAATCGAGGACGAAATCGGACAACCGAACACGATCGTAATAGAACAGGATTGTTCGAGCGCGTATTCGGATTATTCGACGCCGTTGGATGCGAAGTACGATAGAATTGCAGACAAACCATCGACCCTCGATTTGCCAACGATCGAGAATGAAATTAAATCGGATCGCTTCAAAACATCCTACGATTTCTCGACGAGCAGAATGCCTCTGGAATTGGATCCGTATAAAAGTTTAATCATCAATGACACTTCGGAGATTTCGGTGAATAAAACAGGCGAGAGAACAGGTCTCTACGGCAAGACTTACGTCGGTCACCTCCCCATCTCTCCGATCACGGTCGATCAAAAGTTGAACAGAACGACGCCGATCAAACACGAGATTCGCAACATCGTCGGATCGATTATCCCCGACCAACCGGCCAAGACGAAATTGGAGACACCTTACATCGCTGAGAGAACGCACACAGCTGGCTCAACTTCGTTGGAAACGTCGTTAGAGAAGATGGCATCGTACGACATCCGGGTAGAAAAATCCAGCCAGACAAAACCGTACGCCGTGGATCTGGCGAAGAGTCCCAAGACACCCGAGAGCAACAAATCCTTCAGCTCGGGCGAAACGATGGGGCCTGACTCGAAACCGTCGAGCTTGACCGTGAGTCCAAGAACCCCGGTCAGATCGGATTCTCGAGATTTTTCCATGGACAAGTCGGTGTGCTCGTCGGTCAGTTCGGATTCGAAAACGTTGGTGCTTCGCTCCGTAGACTCCGACGGGACGAAGGACAGCGGGTGCAAGACGGAGGCGAGGAAGATGTACGAGATGTCCAGCTCGACGACGCCCATCAGCGTGGACTCGTTCAAGACCAAGTCCATTGAGGCGAGCCCAGCGAAACTGATCGTGAGCAGTTCCAGCGAGTCGTGCAGCCCGAGCAAACTAAAGTCTTCCGAGAGGTCGTTCAGTTCGGACCTCCAATCGCCAATAAGTGCCAACTCGATAAAGTATACCTCGAATTTCGCTAGACGGGGCCAAGACGACGTGTCGGGCTCGCCCATGGATCTCAGCTGCGCCACCTCGCCCTTCTACCCGATCTCGAATCCGAATCAAAAGACGCCCACCTCGCCCTACAGCGTGTCCAGGCGAAGGTCCAGCTTGGACAGCAGCGAAACCTCGCCCGAGCAGAAATCGAGGGACAGCAGTTCGAGGGAGTCGACGAGCAAGTTCCTGGGCTCCTATCAGGCCAAGTTCGACTCGTCGTCGTTGAAATTGTCGTCCGAAATTCTCGACAAGGAGACGGCGGATGACACGGCGGCGCCACGAAAGGGGGAGAGCTACGTCAGATCGGAGTTGGGCGTGTCGAGGATGCACGAGGACTCGGCCGTCAAGTTGACGGACAGAAGGAAAGAAAGCGTTGGCGACGTCGAGTATTATCATCAAACGAGCACCGATTATTACAGAAAGGAAAAGGACACGTACGACGATGGAGGGGACGATCCACTGTCGGAGAAGGACGTGGTGCCCTCTCTGCCCCAGGAGAAGTTGGACAAGCGTTACTTCAATTATCGTTACAGGGATCGGTCGAAATTATTGGAAAGAAGTTCGAGCAGTTTGGACAGCAGGAGGTACGCCGACATGAAATCGTCGGCGTCCGCGGACGAGTTCACGACCACGATCGCGAAGAAGAGGTCGAGCGACATTTTGGAGGATATCAAGCATCTCGAGGCGAAGGCGAACGACGGGATGTCGGAGAGCGGTATGCTGTCGAGGAAGAGCAGTTACATCTGGGAGGATATAAAGAGTTTGGAAGCGAGAAGACGGGATACGTTCAGTAATTCTGCGAGGAATTTCTCCAAGCATCGTCTGGAGATACCCGACATCAATGTAACGGGCGAGGGTAGAAAGTCGTACGTGGTACGTCCGAGGATCAACATCGACGAGAACAGCGACAGCATATTGAAAAGCGTAAGTTGCGGCAAGAGCAACGACACCGACGACGGCAGGGAATCCAAGCTGGGCGTGTGGACCAAGGTGAAACCCCGGAAGAAGAGCGAGAACGGGCGAAGGAACAGCGACAGGGCGTTGAAGATCATTCAAGAGAACTCGGCTATACTCCAAAAGATCCTCGCTTGCCAAGCGAAGAAACGTTTGCCCGATCTCGAAGAGATATCCAAAGAGATCACCATCAGCCCTATAAACGAGGAAATCTCGAAGATCTTCAGCCCGATATTGGAGAAGATGGGATTGAACGAGCACGAGATCAACGAGGAATTGGCGCGGATCAATTTCAAGGACTTGGACAACATGACCGCCACGAGCGTGTCCGAGTTCGACGCCAAGATCAACGAGGAGTTGTCCAAACTTTCGCTGATCGACGAAACGGAACAGACGGATCATTTCGACGTGGGCGAAGCGATATCCCACGAATACCTGGACACCAGGGAGGCTTTGATCGATCGCAAGATAAACGAGGAGTTGTCGAAATTGTTGGCCAACTACGACGACGATCGTTCACCGGCGAGCACCATGGTAACCATGGACAAAGGGACGACGTCCAGTCAAAACGTGAGCGAGATCGAGGGACTGGATCTTTCCAGCATCTCGACCAACGTGTTCCCCTACAAATCGTCCAACGATTCGATCGACGCGCGAAGCGACCTCCCCTCGATCCAGGAACCGTCGATACCATCGGTCGTCGACAAGTATTCTAAATACACGGAAAACGTATTACCGTACACGGTATCGAAATACCAGGTGGACGATTCGTCGCCGAAGAGCGACATAGACATTTACAGAGAACTGGAGAAGCTGGATAAAATCTCCTCCGCGCAAGTGTTGCCGGATCCGAGTCTGGACCTTCCTCCCCAAAAGGAATTGTCTTCGATACCGTACGTCCCGAACAAATCTCCTTTCGCGGACGTGCCATCGTTGAGGTACGCCTCTAAACCGGTTCAATACGACACCTCACCCCTCGACACCTCTTACGACCCTTACAACACGTTCGACTATAAGCCCAACTCGTCGCCCAGCAAACACTCCGCCTCCGTCTCTAACCCGTTCGCGACCACGGCTTCGTACGAGAAGCCGGGCGTCGTCGAAACCGCGGTATTCGAGTACATCAACCATAAACCGGAGATATCGATCAACGCGTACGACCTCCGCCTCAAGAGTCCGATCATGAGCAAAGAGTCGTTGGAATTTCGCGTCAGATACGAGGACGAGCCGAGCAGAGAAGTCGGCGCCGATTACGCGTCCCTTCAACCCGAGGTTAGACCCATCCCCACTCCGAACAAATCTCCTTACTTCAGCAATGGAAACACCGAAATACCGTTCACGCCCACCAAGTACCAAGTTTCGAAAGAGGAAAGAGGATGCTTGGACGCGACCACAGGTTCCTCGTTCCTGCACGAGTACGCGAGCGAATCCTCCGACGTTCTTCGGATTCGCAAGTACGACCCGTTGTCTCCCAAGGAGTATTGCCACGCCAAGAGCACGCAAGACACGTACGACAGACACTTGGGCGGCGCGTTGCCCACTCTGGACACGGGGGCGGACTCGTCGGAATCGTATTTACCGACGAGGCTGCACACCAGCAGGGATTATCACAGCCTGTCTCCGAATCGTCAATTCCCCGACAAACATTTCTCCTCGACCGTCAATCACTACGCCTCGAAACTTTCCCCGACGAGTTTATCCGACGAGTCGAAACGGCCCGTCTCCCATCCGGAATTCCCCGGCAAGATGAGCATTGGAAAGTATCCGGAACTGCCCGACCGGGGCCCCACCCACGGTTACAAGAAATCGTCTCTGAGCCTGGGGAACATAGGGCACTCGAGCAAGGACGAGAACAATTACAGCAACGCGGTGACCAGCCCCAAGACCCAGTTCAGCCCGTTCCCCGTTAGAAACGCTCCCAGAAAGCCCAAAGAGCTCACGCTCAAATTGGGCCTGTACTCGCCCAAGGGCTCCGATCTGGGACAATTGAAGAGGTCTTAGTGCACGAGGATAATTATAATTTTTCTGATTCGTCGAGTTCTGTTCTATTCTGCCTCGTACGATCGATGAACGATTGTTTCTTTCCTTGTTGAATATTGTCCTGGAGAAATGTGGTCGGACCATGATGCTGTCGAAGCGGGCCTAAAACGATCGTTTCTCGTTTTGCGGTGCCTCGTGTTGCCAACGGCCGAAATTACACGCGTAACACACGCGTCGTTTACGAAATTTAATGCACGGATATCGATCGTAGAAATTGCTGGCGTTTGCCTTCACATATACGTATATACATACACACACACACACACACACACATATATATATATGTTCGAAATTGAACATCGATGGAGAGACATTTATAAACGTTTTTAAAAAAGCCTACGCTTCTGAGCGCGATGTATCGACGATAAAGGGACGACGCGTCAGAAGGAAGAGATATCGCGTTACGCGCAAGAATATCGTTGAACACGACCTATCCGTCATTTATCAATCGCGTATTCAACCCCCTTTAACGTTATATAATCGTGTAAATCGTTTTCCCCCGGATGTTTATAGTTTACGAACGTTGATCAATTATACAGACGAGTTTTTTTACGAGTTCCGCTTGATACAGCTTGACACACACACACACACAGGAAATCTCCCCGACGTAGAAAACAAATAGTGATAAAGAAAGTATGAGAGAGAGAGAGAGAGAGAGAGAGAGAGAGAGAGAAGAATGTGTGAGAGATAAGAATGGAGAGAAAGCTTAAATGGAATAACGTAGAAATCCTTGGCGAAAACGTTTACTCGTGCGATTTCTAATGCGATGCCTTCAATCTCCCTCCAATCACTCAGAGAAAGAAAAAAAGAAAGGAAAGAAAAAAACCTCGTTATCGCGTCTCGATTATTCAGTAAATTTGCGATAAGTAGTCCGTGGAAGCGCACGAAGCTTACTGGGGAAGAGAGAAAGAGAGTGAGAGAGAGAAAGAGAGTGAGAGAGAAAAGAAGGAAAGAGGAAAAGAGGGAAACGTTAACAAAATGCCTTCCATTCCTTCGAACGCGATTCGCATTACCACGGTGTAATCTCTCTCGCGTGCGATCGTAAATCACCCCACTGATCGCCAAGATCGCCGTGGTAACGTGAAATTTCCTTCGAACAGATACAGAATATATAGACGCATATATATATATATATATATATATATATATATATATATATATAGAGATTGTATAAAATTATAGAAATTGTTATGACGAAGTCGCGATGTAGAGCTTAATTTGTCCGTACATTTTGTCCGCATAAGGAACCCTAGTCATGCAGTGGAGGGGGCGTATCGTTTAAACTAAGGATCAAGCACCATTATTCGGGGGCTGCTGACACGAAAGGGGCAGTGAGGCAGAAAAACAAATTGTACATAATTATATAGACGTTAATTGTATATTGTTAAAGCGAAAGAAGGGGGAACGAAACAAGGGAGAATAGAGAAAGAGAAAGAGAGAGAGAGAGAGAGAGAGAGAGAGAGAGAGAGAGACAGACCTTTTTATATAAAATAAAAGTAGTATTTTTTTAGATGTTTCTAATACGAGGAGATACTCGTACCTTCAACATTATTGATGAACGTACGATAACGATAATTGGAAATGCTTGTCGCGGGAACATCGTTCTTCTTGCAAAATTATTCGTTCGTTCTGAACTGCGAAGAAGGCAATCTCTTTGTTTCAAAAAAAGAAAAAAAAAAAAAAAAAGGAAAAAAAAGAAAAAAATTTAAAATATGGTCTATATAAGGAGGAATTAACGGAGATATTTTTAATTCAATTATTATTATTAATTAAGTTACTTTTTATATACTACGTATATCTTTTAAGCTATGTATATCTTTTATAATATCTATCTACACATTATGTATAATCTTATTAAGGATAACACGAATCTTGTTACACTCTCGATTGATATTTTATAAAGTTTCGTTCTATTGTAACTTGAACGATGGTTTCAAAAATCGATAACCAAGAAATTCGGGGTTCGGAGTCGTCAACAGTCGGAACATATATGATTGCGGGAGGGAGGGGAAATTCTCTCGTGCAAGCGAAATTAAACGAAATAATTCCGCGGAAAGAGTATTATATAGAGCAGATAACCTGCAATTTATTTTCATCGGCTTGCATAGCGATATATAGATGTCGGTCTGTCGATCATTACGTCCAATTTAATCACCGATGGCAGGTAGATTCGTCAATTCGCGAAAATCGGTCGCGTCAAGATTTTTATACGCGCCGTTTAAACTCTCGAATGAGGAATAAAATAATAGTTCAATAACCCAGAGGAGAGCAGAAGCGAGGATCGTCGACGAAAAAAATTGTTTCCAAGTAGCTGCGTTAATGTGCCTCTACGATCATCCGCGTCTACGTATTAACGATTAAATTAACAACGACGTATCTAGAGTTTCGGACGGAATAAATTGGAAGAAAAAAAGGAAAAGAAAATTTTTGCGCCATGAGAAAAAACGAAAGATAAATATCGGTTTGTTGTCCTTGTCTCTCTGTACGTCGATTATGATATATAAGGAAAAAAAAAAGGAAAAAAGAAAAAAAAAAAAAAAAAGAAAAAAATCACGCTTCTAGAACAAAATTTTTACGCGTGTTATGAACTAGCTTCTTCTAGGGACAATTCCACGCTGATTCAACTACGCGGAGAAAGAACGGAATTTTGCGAATAATTGAAATCGAATGCACGTGGATCGTCGCACGCGAAGCTTTGCGCCAAATTTTGCACTTGATTAAAAAACAATGCGTAAACCTTCTCTCTCGCGTAATGAAATCTCTCGTGTCGTACGAGTTTGCATCGTTTGCATGATATTTAGATCCGACGCGGACCAACGGTGCGATTTTGTTGCGATTTCGTAATTGCATCCATCCGTCAGATTTGTGATCGCCGCCTGTTTGACGCCGTTCAACTACTACACGTATTTGTAACATTTAACGGAATATCGAGGATGAATATATTTATATATTTTAAATAACAAAAGTGAGACAGATAATAATTATAGAAATAATTACGAAACAAAATATATATTATATTTGAAATAATATCTCGAATAATAATATATATTTAAAAAATACAGCTATATAACTAAAGTATAATAATTCTATTAAATTTACATTAACCATCCCGTGTACGCGTATTTGCCGTCACGTTATCGCTAATAAACGCCTCGTTGTTAACATATGCATGGCATACGATTATCGCTTGATGAGCAAAATATTCGTGTCATTATCGAGAGAGAAAGAGAGAGAGAGAGAGAGAGAAAGAGAGTATTGATACCGTGCTATTATCGTTAAATGGACACGTTTCTATTAAAATGCGCGAACAATGCTCCGATGCTTTTCACGCTGTATACTATCAGAACAGGCGACGACTTTTACATTTCTAATTAATCGTTTCGATCGCGTCATTATCATCATATATATATATATATATATACGTATAATTCTGAACCATTGAAAATACAAATCTGTAATAGAAATCTGTTTCAGTTACCGTATGTTATAATTATACATATATATATATATATATATATGTATTATCGAAATCGTAATAACGTCGCATTTCTAGTTCGCATCGAGTTTCAAATTACGATATTTTCACGACCACAACGGGGACGAAAACGAGGAATCGCCGCCTACATATATATAGGGATATAACCGTCACGTTCTTCCGGTGACGAGCGGCCAAATCCGCTAGTGAACCGAATCGATAGCGGTTCGGAAAGCCACTGTGAGGAATAGAAAGTATTCGTAAAAAGGTGCTTTAACGAGGTATTTGGCGCGTTAGATGAAACCAAAGGTAAAAAAAAAAGAGAGAAAAAAAAAAAAAGAAAAGAAAAAAAAAACTATCTAGAAACTTAGATAACTCGGTTAACGAGTCTCGGTTCGAAGATCAATTAGTGTGCCATCGTGGAAATGATGGTCGTTTCTCGAAAGGCGGAAGGAAATAAGCGTCGTTTGGTTGGTTCGTTCGAATTCGATTTTCGACACTCGATTCACTTCGTTTGTGACAATTTCCCGGATATATTATATCGTTGATCCGACAATATGACACGCGTTCCCTTTTATTCATTTTCTAAGGTTATTTGTCAACAGCGCGGAAGCATTTTTTAACGTACATGTTAAAACACGAAATTATTATATTATGTAGTATTATTACATATATATACTATATATACATATATATATATATGTATTACAAAGTGGTCGAAGTTTTTTCTACGCAGGTAATCGAAGAGAAAATTAGTTAAAGGGGGAAGGGGGAGTAGAAAAAGAAAAGAGGAAAGGGGATGTATTTTAGAGAAATGTCGCCTTCGTGTGACGATCGTCGCGAACCGTGATGCGAGGGCACACGAATCCTATTAGAAAAAAAAAATAAATAAATAAATAAAGTGATTTATAAAGAAATGTTATATTTACAAAAAAAAAAAAAATGTGCGAAATTGTTACGTGACGTTTTGTGAGAATTGTTGTAAATACCTGTCGGTACGAGAGTAATGGCAGAGTATAAGACTGTATATTTGAGAAGAGATAGAGATGTAAATCGTTACAAATAAAGAAAAAAAGAAGAAGAAAAAAAAAAGAGAAAAATAAACGGAATAAATATATTGAGAAACAAACTTTGTTCCGGCGTTCCTCCGATTCTACGTATATTCAATCCAGAATAAATTTCTAGTATCGAATAACATTGGCGATATATATCCTTTAATAAAAATACCATTCTATACCTAGAACCTTCCTCTCTCTATGGGAAAAGAAAACAATATCCTATTTTAACGTGAATCTTTCGTTTCGTTCCTCGCAGAGAGAAGATAGATTTTAAAAAAGAAAAGAAAAGAAAAGAGAAGAAAAGAGAAGAGAAGAAAAGGAAGAAATCGAGAAATGAGGAGGAAGAAGAAAAAAATAGAAATCTAAATCGTTGGAATATTATCGTCGAAACTGATCGACTAAAAAGCTCTTTTCGCAATACCCTTTTTCCACGAACAGAAACGTGGTCCCAATATCTTGCGCTAGAATGGACATTTCATTTCGTTAACACGATTACGCGTATTCGTGCGCGGAGTATCGCCAACTCATTTTAATTGGGATTACGTTTCAATTAAAACTCCGTTCCCCATTAGGCGGTACCCGTTGAGTTTTCGAGAATAATTGATACGAACAACACGTTATCCGATTGCGAGCCTGGATAAAATATGCATGTTTGCCAATCAAAAGGTGTCCAGGGTTATACACACCTGCTCTCGCTCCCTTCATTGTCTGGATAAATACGCGATTACCGACGCCTCTCTGCAGATACCACGTGTATGTATACACAGTGTTACGTTTGTAGTGAGAATAATGGAATATCTGACAAAAAGTTGAAGCTGAACGGGAAAAATGTTCTTACTAAAAAAAACTTGATTGTTCTTTTCTTTTTCTAACATTGTTTTCCTTCTCTTTCATACGTTTCAAGTTTCGCAAACTCCGAGTAATTTTCAACACGAGTAATTTAATACTTTCTGATCTGCGAAATAGCAAACTGTATGGATTTGTAGTTTTAAAAAAAATAATATAGTTTCATTATAAAAAAAATATAAAAAAAAAAAAAAAGAAGAAGAAGAAGAAGAAGAAAGCATATATTATCTTCGTGACTTCCATACAAAAGCTACGATAAAACTTTTTATTTTATCCTTTATATTTTATGTCAAAGGTGTCGATAAATGAATAAATAAAAGATTCTTTTGCAACAGTCGTTTGTAAGATACCATTGTTCTCTCATTTAAAAGTAACACTTTGTACATTCGATGCACGAGACGCAAACACTGGATACCTTTGACTCGGTTCCGATGAAATTTTAATGATGCACAAAATCGGAAACTCGTTCGCTTTTCGCCCTGTTGTGTTTCGGCTGGTTTTACACCGCGATGTGCAACGAGAAACCGCGTTTCCATTCATAAATTAAAACGTATTCGGACCAATTACATTACGGTTCACCTTACGCGAAAATTAGTTGGGCCGAATTTTATCGGCCAATTTTTATTTAACGTTACCCGATATTTGGGAAATTCTTTTATTATATTGAAATTCTGATCAAACCGTTTTTATCCACGGCTAATTTTTTTATTAACCGGATCGTTGCATCGTTCAAGTTTAATTTTTTAGAGTGGTTCCAAAAAAAAAAAAAAAAAAAAAGAAGAAGAAGCTCTTTCGAAATTCGGATACGAGGATTAAAAAACTAGGATTGTATCATTAATTCATTTTTCGACAAGTGAGTCGTAAAAATCTCCATATCTTACAAGAAAATTCCTCTATTTTGATTTTAAAAAGATTTGATTTTAATAAAAATTCGCGTGCAGATAAAATATAATGAAACCAGACTGATCGTTATACGATGAATTAATCATGAAATCTCTTTGAGCGCGTGAAATTAATCTTTAAATTTTATGATTTTTTTTTTTTTTTTTCATATTTTGTATGTAATTTTACGAAACATTACGAAATTATAATCCACTATGATCTCACAATGTTGCATATAAAGCGGAATCATTGTTGGTTTCGATAATTTATTAATTGAACTCGCGTAAGATATATAAATATTTCTGTAATTTAATTGTACGTTACAAATGTGTCGAGCTTTAATAACGTTAAAATGACTCGCTTTGAAAATATATCTTGTTTCATATTTCACTTAAATATAATCGATTCTCTTAAATATATCAAAAGTAATAATTAATGAATATAATTTAACGAGAAAGATTCACCGTTATTCAAAATGATTATCAAAATGAAAATCTTTGTTTTTTGAACTTTGTTTCTTTTCCAATTTTCCAATCGATTTTAAAACGATTTCAAAATTGTTTCGACCTCCTCTTTCCTTTTTTTTTTTTTTTTTTTTTTTTCCCATTGATCGAATTCATGATTGTTGTCGTGGCTTTGAGGATTTCGCGGCCACACCAAAGGATACAAAAGTTTAATAAATTCATTCATCGAATTTAATACGGTGGAAGGGCATACGTGCACGCGAGCCCGCTTATTGCCAACACAACACATATTCAGCAATTTGTTCGCGTTCGATGAGATATCCCGTTCTCGCAATTTATCCGTTTGGCAAAATGACAATTCGACGGTTTGTCCCATCGTCGAAGGTCGTCGATTCGATACCGTCCTATCCGTTCGCTTCCATCCAATATATATATATATATATATTTTTTCCATCCTCGTAATAAATTCGTTTATCTTCCACCATTCTGCATTTTTTTTCACGGTCTCGTTTGATTAACTACGAACGGATCGCGTGATTTCCGGAAAAAATTTGGGGATCCACCGAGCGGTACACTTTTCAGCCTACGCTATTCATGGAGAAAAAAAAAAAAAAAAAAGAAAAAACGGGAAAAAATGGACGAGCATCGTTCCTTTTTTTCCGTGTCGATCGTTCGAATTTCCACTTTCGTAACTCGCGTTTGTTTTTCCGCTCGGATGTATAACGAGTCGATATTAAGAAAACAACGAGAGAATCCTGGAAACGGCGGAGAAAGAACAAAAAAAAAAAAAAAGTTAGGAAACGAGAAGTAATGACGAAACTAGGGGGCACTAAATGCCAAGGAAACCGAGAGAAGGAAGGCAACGAATTAATCATTTTTTTTTTTTCTTTCTTTCTTTGCCGTGCTCGAAAACACTGGTTGATAAAAAATATTTCTTTCGAGAGAAGAAAACGAAGCTTCAACGAACGGAATCCTCTTGATAAAAACGTGCTTACGATTTCTAATAGCTTGTTGTACACTTCTCGTCCGATGTTGCGAGAAATTTTGCTCCGATTATTCCGTAAATTGCGACAAGCATCCGAAGCGTACGAAGGTAGGGAAGGTATGAAGGAAAACATGGAACGATATCCATTCGATCGTTTTCATCTTGTGTTTCAACTCTGCTGCTAGTTAATAGAAAAAAAAAAAGGGAGGAAGGGGGAACAAAGATCCCTTGGAACAAGAAACGACGATAAAGAAACAGAAACATTGAACGATGAGAAAAAGTGGAAACGTAAGTAAGGAAAGATAGAAAAATGATAGAAAACCGAGGACGAAAATGAGAAACATAGAATGGAGAGCGCGACTAAAACGAATACACTGTGCATTGAACAGTGTTACATGGAATAATATGTACTTATTCCGTTAGGGAAATGATCGAAGATGGATAGGATCGAAGATGTGTGTGCGTGTATATATATATATATATATATATATGAGAAGAAGCAGACGCACGCGCGAGTACAGGCCAACTCGAGTTGAAACATCCATTGCATCTGTAATGTCATCCCAATGCCTCCTGCAAGCCTCTCCTCCTTGGTTCTTGCCCTCATATCACGCTCACTGACAATACATCTTCGATGGCTGTGAACCTCGGAGTTATATCCAAGAATCCCATCACGAAATCCGAATAATCGAAGAACGTGCGCTATTTCTTGTCTCGTGCCTTCGTGATCCGAGAATCGGATGGCCGAGAGAAGAAATATAACGTATTTCAACTGTTTCTACTACCGATTTTACCATCCATGTGCCGAATTTAACCAAGAATTTTATCGCGAAATTCGAATAATAATAATCGAACGCGACTCGTATATCTCCTGTGTTTGAGAGTCGAATGGTAAATGACCGAGAAGAAAAAGAAACGATACGAGAATTTGATAATTTGGAAAAGTAATATTCTTTTTTCTTTTTTTTTTTTTTTCATTTTTAAAGATACGTTGAAATATTCGAAGCATACATTTTTTGATTATGTTTTACGTATATAATTTGTATTAACAGAATTTAAAAAAGTACGGGGATGGGACAAAAGAAATCGTACGAATGTAATAATGGAAAAAATTGCGTTGAATTTTTACGGAAAATCGGCCGTCAACGAGAGATTCTACGATTTTTTCCGTTATAACAACTTGAAATCGTTGTCGAGATTGACCGATTGTTTGCTCCAACAACGACCATTCTTCCCGCGACAAATCGAAGGAAATTACCGAGCCTCCATAGTGATATGGGAGGGGGGAGGGAGTCGGTATGCATTGAAATTTCGACAATCCTGTAAAAATCGGGTTTCCAGAGGTGGTCAGAGGGGCTATGGAAGCCAGCTAGAACGCGATTGATCTGCATTGTAATGGGAAAATTTGAAAGTGCTCGCACTTTGGCGTACGCGCGAATTACCAAACCATTTTCGAGAAAATTCCGCGCAGAAAAATGCGGTTGTTCGGAGCATAGGGAATGTCGATCTGCATTTTAATACGAAAACACACGCGGGCGCGGGATGGAGAAGATAGAAATGTTGTTGAAAACGAAAAGGATAGAACGGTTTCACTTGCGCCGGGTGGGCAAGTTGAGCGCAGTTTTACAGAAATTCGCCCCATCGAAATTCATACCCCGTCTCTCTCCCTCTCTCTCTCCCCCTCCCCTCCTCTTTTATATAAATTTCACATCCCGAAATTAAAGATTTCTCCAACGTATTTTATTTTATTCTCCAACGCAAGAATTTTTATTCTCTGTAGTCTCGCACAACCCTCCGACTCGAGAGCGGGCATCGTTGAATTAAATAGAACGAATCATTAAACATGAACCGAGCATGCTCAAACAATAAAGGGATCGTTTTAAAACCGCTTTAAAAATAAACGATAGCTTTCTCTTCATTGTTTTACACGGTTGAAAAAAAAATTTCTCTCTCTCTTTCTCTCTCTCTCTCTCTCTCTCTCTCTCTCTCTCTCTCTCTCTCTCTCTCNCTCTCTCTCTCTCTCTCTCTCTGGCCAACCGATGAAATATATTTCTTCGCGTTAATAGGAGGGAAAGATTCCCCGCACGATCGTCATGCACGAACGATTTATAATACGAGGATATTAAAGTTACAACGGTATCGATCAAAATTTGAAACGCGACATCCCATCCAGGTGGCATCTAGTCGTAATGAATTGATGTTGAATTGATGGTAGCGAAGTATACACGGGTAGTGTACGCGTGCACGTTACACAGGTCGCTCGTTGTCTAACTAGAATTATGCAATCAAATGACACAATGGTTCAACTATTATGTATCAGGCGAGCGACCAACTTGGCCGCAATGAATGCAACGGTGACAATACCAGACCTCGTCTCTTCTCCTGTCTGCTACAGCGCTGGCATCCTCGATATTGCCGAATACTCGTGAATAATAATTATCCTAGCCGAGTCATCCATTGTAACGTGCAAGGATTAAAAATCATTTTCGTCCTTTTCTAATTCCCCTCCCCCCCCCTAATTTTCTATCCATGGGTAATTTTTCTTCAAAATTATAATCATTCGCTCGATCGATCAAAGCTACGATTAATAACGCGACTCTTATAGATGAAATTATTCACTTATAGATGAAATTAACGAATAGAAGACGAGAAACTATCTTCGCTTTTTCTTCCACCGACGAGGAAAAAAAAGAAAGACAAGAAAAAGAAAAATGAATAAATAGGAAGGAAACGATATGACGATGTTGGTCGGATTAAAAATCGCGTATTTACAATTACCCATCCTTTTGCGTATCCCCGGTTGCCTCCGTGGTCACGATTCATCGGAAAGAATCGGCGGAATTTTTGAATGAACGTCCCGAGGCGAGATCCTCCCCCTCTGTCAGCCGGCGCGTAATAGGGCGCGAGGGAAAGTGTAATGGGATGTTTAAATTCGCCAAGGTAATAATCGGGGGAGGGCTGACGGTTTTCAATTGAGATAAGAGCGGCGCCGGCTACCCGCCCGCCTTTTGGCAACAAGCATTAGCATTCAAACATCGACACGGATACTCCGCTGATGCGGAAATGAAGTTGCACACCGGCGGATGTAGATGGAGATAAAAATGTTGCGGGACGATACGCCGCGTCTGCGCCGCTTTTTTTCATCCAACAGAGTGGAATCGGCAACGCATCGCCATTATTGAAAGATGCAGGATCGCGCACAACACACAAGGAGGAGATGCCGGACCGCCCCGCTTGAAAACTTTCCATTCGTTTGAATTACCGGCTCGGCTATGAATGAGGTGAAAAAGAAGGGGGAAAAAAAAAAGACAGGAGGAACAGGGGAACGGAGAGGAAGAGAGAGAGAGAGAAAGAAAGTAGCGTACACATACACTGGTATACGTTGCGTGATCTCGGAAATGGCAAATGAGAACGGGGAGAGGAGATTATGATCTCGAAACGGTATCGCGTGCCCTACGTCCCGAAAGATTACCCTTTGAATCTCGGCTTGATTAGCGAAAAAAGAAAAGAAAAAAAAAAAAAAAACGCGATGATACGAATTATCGCGATGATAGATGACGTATGATTAGCGGTTGAGCAACGCCGGTTCCGGAATACGTGGGAGGCTACTAACTGAATAAATAAACTGAATAAATGAAAGAAATTCACTTTGCGAAAATTGCAATGCATCATATTTCGAGATAAGACGCATTAATTACGAGGAACGGATCATTTGTCTTGTCTTGAATGCGATGAATTTGAACTTGAGACATCCAATTCCGTACAAAGTTCCAACAACTACGTTAAATATGACGATTCAACGAAATCTAAATGAGGTTAAATCACAATTCACACTCGTTCGACATTCGTCCTCCTAATCTTCTTCGTGAAAATAATGTACGAGACAATCATATGAACTACGATAAACCCTGTTATTATCCGTGTAATTCGTGGTAATGATACATGTCGATCGATGAATATCGAAACACGCAGCTCGAGAAATCTTTAATATCGCTTTTTTCGCCAGTCGTTCGATCTAATGAGGGTCCTAAGGAAGAAGTAGCTCGCCATTACGTCTCCAAAATTCTTTCGTCCACCTGCCAAAGATTATTACTCGTCGACTGGTGCGTTGACTGGTCAAGAATGGGCCGGGCAAGCGGCTACTTATACACGTTTCGATGCATGATGCAAATTCCCGTCTCGCCTGGTCCCGCATTAATAAAGACGCGGCTCGATTAATGTCATGGGCCAATTATTGCTCCATGATATGATATTCAACTTGACGGATAAGTGATGATAGCGTTACGCGACAAACGATCTCGTTCGAATTTTAATCGAGAGATATCCGGCGAAAAGGGGAAGGAGATTCGCGAAGAGATGTTAATAGCGAGATAAACGAGATTTAATCCACTCTGTATGGAATTGGCCTGCAAGTCGTAAACTATCGTGGCTTTCCACCTGGTGCATTAATTTCCCAAGTTATTCCATTCCGGCTTATGTATTATTATCCCTTCTGATTCTTCGAAATAACGATTAAAGCTTAAAGATAAAACGATGAAAGCTTAATCAATTGTAAAATTTGATACTGAAATCAGTCTAAAATTAGAATTCCATTAGCTTTTTCCAATTGAATATTCCTCGATGCATGGATCTTAGGCAACAAAATCTTTCTATTGCACTATCCGCAAAAGTGAAATTGAAAATTGTTACTCTTCGACGATAGGAAATAGCGGGGAAAAATATTTATTTTATAAGTCTGATATCATCCGATCAATACGATCGTTACGGTGCAAAAATTTTCAAGTTAGATTTTCGCGATAGATTTAATATTCCAAAGGGGAGCGAGCGACACGTATCTTTACGCCAACTTCTTTCTCAGAAATCCGACCAGTGAACTCGGTTTCAAAGTTCTCGACGGCGAAATTGGTTCCGTTGACAAGTGGCCCGGGCTCAAAGTGCTCGGGAACTATCCGAAAATTATACCTTAACCGGTCAAAGCGAACTTCCACCGACGATTCTTTCCACGGACCCGATCCAGCAAAACCACTCAAACCTTAAAGGCAACCGGCTGCTGGTAGGTGGTACAAAAGGACCGATACGAAACAGTTTCCTGTGGCCTCTCTATCGAAGAAATGGACTTGCAGCGGGTACAGGAAAAAGAAAGTAGGAGAAGTCACGCGTGCATCACGCGCTCGTCCCTTTGTCGTGATTGCAAAGTTTCTCGCGGCAAACTTGAGCCAGACCTCGCCAACTATTTGCTTGGAAACATTTCTATCGAGCAAATCCTTTTATTTCGTGGAATTATCTTTTTTTTTTTCTTTTTTATCAATTCGTGCGAGAGAGAGAAAGAGAGAGAGGATCCGTTGATAATTCCTTCGAAATTTGAATCCTTCGAATCAATACGTTGCCTTTTTTTAAAAGTTTACAAAAAGAGAGTGTGCGTTTCTAATTTTTCAAAAATGAAGGTGAAAAGTTTTAAAAGCAATAATTTTTCCTCTCTAAAATGAAATTGATACAGCGATGAAGTTATTGAATCATCTACTACTATGATTTTCTTCTTCCTGCCTCGATGACGTTCATTCGTTTGAAAATAATGGTAATGACGGGACGAATAATTTTTGCATTGGACAATTAATGTTTATTCGAGGAAATGAAATAATTGGAGCTTGGAATATATTTAAATTTTGGAGGAATATAATAAGATTGTACGAATTAAAATGGGAATACGAACGCGCGATAATTTCATTTTTAAAATGTATATTTGCAGAGAGAATTAAGCAGCCATAAACATTTGCGCGGACAACATTTCCACGCTAAGTCTCTTTCGGCTATACATTATGCAGACTTTTATGTTCACCGAAGCTTTTAATGATTTAATATTCTACGATATTTCCTACAAAATAGGATAAAAAAAAAAAAAAAAAAAAAAGGTTGCACAATCAAGAGAATTAATGTTTGATTCAAACTTTTCAAACCTCGTATCTTTTTTATTATTTCCCGTGAAATTTATTTACGAACGCAAAACGTATCGAACGAGATCAAACGTTAATAAGAATTTATCGCGAGGAAAAAAAAAAATATTCCATTCTCCATATATCCATGCACGTGAAGAGTATAGAGTCTCTCATTTTAATTATTATATGTTCAATTATATTCACGTTTTTTTCGTGCGAATGGAACGAAACGGGCTCATCGTTGAAACGCAACGTGTAATAATAAATTTCCGTTTTACGATATCCGGAAAGGATAGAAAAGGAATACTATCAAATTTTTGACGAGCTTTTCGATACAAACTGAAATTCCATACAATAAAAATCGATTCGTATTCCGTTCGTACTATATTTCCTATCGTGTTTTATAACACGCGCATAAGTACGTATCGTCAAGATCAAACAAGAACGTTAACAAGAACTTTTTTATCACGAAAATTAACACGCGTCAAATATATAAATGCTCTGCGATTACCCTTCGAAAAGCGTAACACGGAATCCTCATCGGCCTCAGGTCCAGTATAAAACGCGAAGGGGAAAAAAGGAAACACGTTTCGCGTAATCTGTTTCACAAAGATCATTTCATAAAAAGGGGGAAGCGAGCAGAGATCTTTTTTTTTTTTTTTTTTGACAAGGTTTTCAATACCTGAAGCGACGCGCACGGTGACACTGGTGAAATTCCACACCACGGTGGTAACAAAAGGACGTCGACTCGCCGCTAGATTCACGTATTCACGAGGCTCGGGGCAGAAAGAAAAGCGGCGCGTGTGTATTTCCGCAGGAAAGCGAGCGGGATACGTGTGCGTTTCTCACGAGGGAAGCCGGCAGCGGTTGGCTTCGGGGAATAAATTGCGTGTCGTTTTATTTACGTCTTCACGCAGGTTGGATACAAAGGCGGGCAAGAAAGAGCGGAGGCAAGTTCGAATGCCGAGTTGGAAGGCGGTGCGGGCCGAAAAGAAACGCTTCCACGCTCCCTCAAAGACACGCACGGACACTTTTACTTATTTTTCTGCGCGCCACCGCCCCTCCCTCTCTCGTTTTTTTCTTTTCCTTTCTTTATCCACCGACCGGCATTCATCTTCTGTGTTGCTTCATTCGAACGACGACTCGCGAAACCTCTTGCGCAATTTACGTATTTAGATATCGTCGAGGGCAGATGGTCCCGCGCCACGCCGCGCCTTCCACCGTTTTTACGACGCTTTGCCTACTTACGAGCTTTAATAGATTCGCGTGTCCCAGACAATTCCCATTTTCTTTTGGAGGGATGAAGAATAACGTTGGGAGTTACGTGGTTTCGTAAACAATCGGAATTGTGCGTGCGAACCACTCGGCCCGTTTTACTTCCTTTCCAATTCGAATTCTTGTCTTTTTTATTCTTGATTGATGGATAAATATATATCTCAAAAATAAATAGATCGCAACGCGACTGTTTAGTCGAATTCGCGTTATTGTAATTTACACGGTAAAAAAATCAAAATCAAAATCGGCGCGATTCCATGAATACGAAGTGGTTGAATATTTAATCGTTTTTCATCGATCGAATCGAAAAAAAAAAAAAAAAAAAAAGAACGGAAGAATGTATTGTATCTGAGAGAGGTATACGTAAACGCTTCATTGACATTAACGCGTTCCCTGACGCGTTATGCATCTAGCAATGATGGAATAATGAATTTTCCTGACAATGCAGAAAACGTGTCGATAAATCCGACACTAACGACTTATCTGCACGTGTCATGCACAGCGGACCGGTGATGGCCAAATGAGGTCAGGAATGGCGTTCCGTCAATCGCAGAATATGAAATTTATCGATGTTTGCCATCTGTCTTGTAGAAAATCACGAAATCATTCCCCGTAACGTAAACGCGAAACGAATTCCCGCAAAATTATTTTCGCCGTCCCAACGAGCAAACGGTAACTTTTATTCATGAGCCGTTATCGTGCAACGAAATATTTAAATCAGTACTCGATACGAAATAACAGAATACGCTTATAGATTCAACGCTAATTTACATACGTAACAGTGTGTTAACACCATCCGTGCCTCCTCCGCCATCGCGATAATACATCGCGTTAACACTCTTCGAGTATTTTCTTCTTTTCACGGAACTCGCGGCGACATTTCAAAGGAATGAACGTCACCTATAATCACTCGGGTCACGCGAACTGGAATAAAAGAAATTGAATTCGAAAGAGAATTCACACGTGTCTTCCAACGTTTCAACAATATCCGAATATCCCCCCATTCACTCCTTCCAACTTTCGTTTTGAATGAACGAATTTCTGAATAGGAATAATCGAGATGAATCGAGCACGATCTACAAGATCTTCTCAAAAAAGAAAATAAATCCCGCGTAAGAACTTGAACCATCGCTCCCCTCCATCCATTATCTTCAATTTTAAATAACTTTTACTTACTAACAAACTCATTCACACCTTCTCCACATCTCCCAAATATCCATCCTTCGAACGATCTCTGGTCTCTGTAACACGACAGGAGGAGGAGGAGGCGAATTACATTGCAACCTCGGTCCCCATCCGGTTTCCGCCGTGAACCGAAGACACCGACCACGCGCGCACTCTCCATATTTAAACCACACGAGCGAGGGCCCTTTTTGCGCGTCGCCAAGCTTGACGTACGTTTTTCTACCCTTCTCTCCCGGGGACACTAATTTAAAGGCGTGTCGGTCGCTCGGAATGCATCGGGTCGCGGCGACGTCATCATTAAGGGGAGCGAGGATTCGTACGCACTGTACACGCGAGGAGGAGGGAGACGAGGAGGATTCCAGGGACGCTGGAATCGCTGTCTTCGAGTGACAACGCGGCGAGATACGAAAGCTTATGTTAATGCGGGGAGGGAAGCGTGTACCGCGAGGAAGGGAGTGACACACAATGGCGGCTCGTCCACGGCGATATCCGGAGGGCCATTAATAACGAACGAGAGACGAACTCAATGAATCACGGCCACGGTGTTCCCCCATTATAATGCAAATATTCGACGCTGTTTAATGACGGCGTAACGCTATCTTCGCCGCATGGAATGTTAAGTGTATACACGCCCTTTGCCGGCGATTGTCGGACGTAATACTTGTCGTCGTATTATGCCTCGAGACTGTCCCGAGAGTTTTGTTCCCGCGGTGAACCGAAGTTTCTCGAATCGAAGTCGAGAATCGCGAGGCTGTTTATTTTCGTTCGTATTTTCGTACTTGTGATAGCTTGTGACGATTTATTTTATTTGAAAATCGTGGAAATAATTGATATTTCGCGCGTTAATATTGTATCGTAATGTATGTTTTACGGTAATTAATTAATTGTTTGATTTGGAAATGTGGAGTTAATGCGGAGTTCGAGTTTTTGACCTATTTTCGGAATTCATGTTATTAAATATATAAGAGCCCTTTCAACTCGAGTTTCTACTCCTCCGTTGTTGAACATGCGTTCAATGGCTGCCGTCATTAAAATTTGACTAACAATTGAGGCGTTAAAAGTCCCGTTTCGAACGCAACATTTTCCATTCTTCGTTCCTTCTATAAACCCTTCAATTTGCATTTTTCCAAAATTTTTGAATCCTCCTCTCGAGAAGAATAACTCGTTTTAAATGGAAACGTTCGTTTCACATTTCCTCCAAATTCCACCAATATAATCGATCCGTTATCAATTTTTTTCAATTTTTTCAATTTTTATTTTTTACGACGAGGAAATCACACCAAGTTTTCGTTAAACGTAACTCGACCAGTTCAATCTTTTATATATATTTTTTTTAATTATACTCGAAACTTTTCCACGTATCTCTATGATGCGACAAAACTATCATCGCACTAGTCATTCACCAACCATTCGATAACCATTGTTCGCACAGTGAAATTGTTATACATTTCACAAAGGAAACAGCGTCGCGTGACAAATTTAAAAATATCGTCCGCGGGGATTTCACGATTTCAATTTCCCCGGTAATCCTGTTGGGAGAATAATAATTTAAACGTTCTTCTCTTTTGCATTTACGTCGGCCTCGTATCCGTGCTATGTATTCTGTATGCTTACCAATGCTCCTTGTTCAAAACTTTCCCTCGGTGTTTCAAAGGTGGATTAGGATCAGCGCAAAATACGGCAGAATGTCTCATATCGCGGATACCTGAGAGATCTGGCTCGTCTAGACGTTTACTCTGGCGCGCAGGTTACTCCAAGATAAACCGAAAACTTTCCACGATGAGATAAGTTGGCGAAGAATTAATACAGCCACCTCTCTCTCTCTCTCTCTCTCTCTCTCTCTCTCTCTCTCTCTCTCTCTC